>NC_056741.1:705351902-705651902 GCF_019279795.1 Protopterus annectens
AACTGAACTGAGTTGTTTCTACACTTCCATGAAAGAAACCCAAAAAAAGTTAAAGTCTGTATGAACAACCTAATTTTTAAGTATCAGCAGATATTTGCTTTTACCACAATCCATGAAAGAAAACAGAGTTAAAATGTTCATTGAGCAAAACATTTGCCCCCCATACTAAAAAAGATAAAATGTTACACATTTGCCACACTGAAAGAGTATGTTGATCAGGAAAGAAAAAGCCATAAATATTTTGTTTTCAGCAAAGAAGAAAACGTGACATTCCTACTAGCTTGTGATGGAACAGTAGCAAGATGTCTTGTGCTTGGTATAACGTTAATGATAGACGAGATCAAAAGCAGCTAATAAGCTGTTAACAGACCGTTACCTGTCTTTCTTAACCGCTTATCTTGACTCCTAAATTTGGTAGCAACTCTGCATTTTCAGTAACAAAAAAAAAAAAAACACTGTTTTCAAGTAGGACAGGTAGCAGATGAAAAAATCTTCAATACAGCCACCATCTGTTGCCAGCAGTGAGCAAGTAAACATGCCAGCTTTGCAATCATTATTATCTGTCACCTGGAAGAATAGCAAGGAGGGGAAGCAGCTTAATATTCAGAATATTTGAAGGAGTTTTACAAAAAAGGCATGCATTCCTGAACACTACTGAAGTCATAAAACAGTGATTTATTCTGACACTCCTTAACCCTTTCACTGCAGTTAAAATGTAAGATTTGCAGACACAAAAGGGGATTAAAAGCTAGCAGCATCTAAAAGACTATTACTGATATTTATTTTTGGCATAACTCCAAAGTATAGACTCTCTCTCTCTCTACTCTTAATGACAGTTCTGAGCATTTCACTAATGGCAAAGGAAAAGTAGGCAAAGATGAACAAAAACTAGTAAATATACTTTTATGAAACTGAAAATCAAAGAACATTAGGCATTTTAATGGCATGCCATAATTACAGTCACATTCCTGTAAGCAAACCATTACTGTCACAACCCATACTCTGCTTGGTACTTGCAAAAGCATGCTAGCTATTTTCCATTCGTAAAATCATTGCAGCTCCACAGATAATCAGTTGCCTGTACTAGTAAAGAGAGCCAGGCTGAAATGTAATACATTACCACTAGATGCACATTAGTATGAAAACTAAAAAGTAATTTGTAGTATCTTGGAGAATTCTCTTTATTCTTATATACAGTGATCTTGTAGTTAGTGTATGTAAGCATTCGGAGTATGTTGGGGGAGGGGGTTGCAAAAATGTTTTAATTTTGTTACCCTTTTTCAAAAGTTCTAGTTACATGTTCGCACATTTGAATGTCAAACATTATTTCGGCAACTGTTACTCATATAGCCCTTGGTGAAACCTATCTAATTTGTTTGATAAAAAAGTGACTAAGACTACAGACTACTGTTTTTTTCCTATTTGACTTTTGATATTATATAAAGCACAATTTACATCAATTCTAACATATTTACACAATAATTCAACTCTGAAAATGAAAACGGTTGCCTCCCTTATCTTAGAGAAAAGGTTTGTAGGTCATCAAGATAAACAGCCACAGTCATAAAAACAAGCCAGAAGATCCCTATATTTTTGTGCAGCTTCTACCTCATAATAAAAATATAAAAAAATCATTTCTTTACAGTAGTGAAATTCAACTTCTTATATTGTCCTTCCATTGACTCAGAGATATGAGTAGGTTCCTCAGTTTTCTCCCTCTAAGCTTACTTGTAACTGGTAACAAACAGGTAGGGGAAAGGCAGGGCAATTAAAGTAGGATGTACTGCTAAAGGCATGGTGTACATCTCCACCAGTTAGAGGTTCCCTACAGTTAAAAGAAAGGGACACATAACATGCTGTTAGTATTTTGTTTGGCTCTTGGATGTACTTATTGGCTGTCAACCCACTATTCCCCATTCCCATCTTTCTTAAACTGGTAGCAGAAACTGGCAGGGCTGGATGAAAAGAACAAAATGTATATATGCAGTGCTGTGATTAATATTTAGTTATTTAAGCATATCTAAGCTAATCATATGAAAACACAATTAAGACCTGGCCGCTAGCACTTCATTCCTCAAAAAAAAAAAAAAAATGTTTGTTCCTGAAGACAACCTGATGACCACAGGAGCCAGGGAAAAGTACAGTTGTGTACACTTACCATAAATGTAGATGTTCGAGTGTATTCACTGTTGCAGTCATTACATCTGGGTAATCTGCTGGCAGGTTGCCCTCAGCCTGAATTTCAAAGTCTTGGGTCCTGCATCGGTTGCTGTCTCCTCTTCCACGACGTCAGTTCGTCAGGGGTATAAAACATGCAGCTGACGCCATTTTCTTTAGTTTTTCTTGCATCCCGATGTCAGGTGCCCCCAAAAAGGTAGCAAAAAAAAAAAAAAATATATATATATATATATATATATATATATATATATATAAATATACATGCATCAATATAAACTTTACCTTCATCAACAAGCAAATATACCGCATAGGTTGTAGAAGATAGAGAAGGAAAGATAAACTCCAGAATGACAGAGGGATGGGGGGAGGGAAACCTGGACTGCAACACTGAATACACTAGACCATCTACATTTATGGTAAGTATACACAACTGTACTATGTTCTTTGTGTTTCACTGTTGCAGTCATTACATTTGGGTAGAATCCCAAAGCTATGGTTGGGAGGCTGGAGCTAAACAGCATTAGGTGCAGCTATGAGGCCCTGCAGCACTGCAGTGGCAAAGCCTGCCCTGGACTTACAGTAGAGAGGCAAATGGTAATGCTTTGTAAAGGTGTGAACAGAACTCCAAGTAGCAGCCTCTAGAATGTCTGGTTGGTACTCCCCTGAGAAAGGCTGCCGAAGTAGCTACAGCTCTGGTGGAATGAGACGTAATGCCCTTGAGCACAGGTTTACCATGGTGTGAGTAGCAGAAACGGATGCAGTGGCTTATCCACTTTGAAATTGTCTGCTTTGAGATAGCCTTTCCTTCTGATCCTGCAGCATATGACACTAGTAATTGCTCAGTTTTCCTTAGAGCTTTTGTCCTGCTCAAGTAGCTGTCTGTGTACATCCAAGGAATGCAGAATTCTCTCCCCTTTGTTCTGCGGATTTGGATATAAAGTTGGCAGATGAATTGTTTGGTTAAGAGCCACACTGGAAACCACCTTAGGCATAAATGTAGGATTTGTCCTCAGTGACACCTTGTCTGGGTAAAATATGATAAAAGGCTCTACAGCCATGAGTGCCTGTAGCTCTGAAACCCTTCTTCCTGAAGTAATTGCTAGTAGCAGAGCTGTCTTCCATGATAAGAACTGTATATCAGTGGTAGTGGCTGGTTCAAATGGAGGCAGTGTGAGCTTTTCCGACACATAATTGAGGTCCCATGCAGGTAATGGTGATCTTCTAGGATGCCTTAGGTTTTTGGCTCCTCTAAGATACTGCTTTTGTAAGGGATGAGAAAAGATTGGTGGCTCTGTATTGTAATGAGCCGAAATGGCAGAGGCATGGATTTTGATTGATGAGAAAGATAGGCCTTTGTCAAGGATCTCAGTTAAGTATTGTAATATCTGAGGAATATGTGGTTCTGCTGTATCAGTTCCTTGTGCTCGATTCCAAGCACAAAATCTCTTCCATTTGTCAGCATCAGATTTTCTAGCACTAGGCCTCCTGGCTTCCAAAATGACATCCATTACAGCTTTACTGAGAGGTGTCGTTAGTATGATTACATGATTAGCCATGCTGCCAGGTTCAGAGTCTGTAGTTGATTGTGCAGTATCTGATTGTTTTGCTGGGACAGTAGTTGTGGTCTTTGAGGCAAGGTCCAAGCTGGGTATTGAGACAAGTTCCTTAGAATTGGGTACCAGTACGGGCGGGGCCAGTCTGGGGCAATTAATATCATCTTTGGCTTCTCTTGTTTGACTTTTAGGAGGACCTTGGGTAGAAGAGGCAGAGGGGGAAAGGCATAAACTGACAGGTTTTTCCAACTGAAAGATAGGGCATCCACTTTCCATGCTTGTCTGTGATAAGTCCTTGTGCAGAATCCTTTCAGTTGATAATTTTGAGGAGAGGCAAATAGATCTATGTCTGGGCTCCCCCATTTCTCTGTTATCATGCTGAATACTTGTGGATTTAGTTTCCACTCGTGAGGATCCATAAGGTTTCTGCTTAAATCGTCTTCCAGAGTGTTCTGTTTTCCAGGCAGGAATTGAGCTTGAAGATTTATCTGGTAGGTCAAAGCTGTCCCACAGTGCCATGGCTAATCTGCAAAGGGGGTATGAGTGTGTGCCCCCTTGCTTGTTTATGTACCACATGACTGTGGTGTTGTCCATCTTTATCAGTAGTTGTCCTGGATGAAGTAAGTCATTGAATGCTGTTAGGGCATTTTGAACAGCTAGCATCTCTTTTTGGTTGATATGTAGATGCATTTGATTTGGTGCCCATAAGCTGTGAATGCATCATCCTGCCATGTGGGCCCCCCAGACATAATCTGATGCGTCTGTTGTTAAGGTTTGGCTGGCAGGGGGTAGAGTGAAGGGCCATCCCATGTTTTGGTGACAGTCCTTTGCCCACCACAGAAACTCCTGTTGCAGGCAGGGGATGACATGAATCATTGTTTTCAGACTGTGTGAATGCTGACTCCATAAACGTTTTAGGTACCATTAAAGTTTCCTCATATGCAGTCTTGCATATGGAATTAGTAGGATGCAGGATGCCATGAAGCCCAGAGCCTGCAGAATTTGTCTTGCAGAAGACTGGGTTTTTGTTGCCATCAGTTTGAAGTAAGTAGTCAGTTGCCTTTGTTTGTCTGGCGTGAGGTAAGCCATCTGGGAAGTTGTATGCAAGCTTGCACCCAGGAATGTTATCTTTTGAGAGGGTACCAGTTGTGATTCTTTTAATTTATTGTGTACCCTAGGCATGCTAGAAGCCTTTTCACAAATGACAGGTGTCGTTGAAGAGTGTCCTTGTTCTCTGCTCCAACTTGTTCAGCTGCATGCAATAATTCCTGCAATTCCTTATTTTCTGCACATTCTGAAATCAACATAATTTTCTGTTTCAGCAATCCCATAACATGTTGTTGTTACTTAAGCATATGAAATTGACAGTTTAAGACCCTGATTGCCAAAGTTGCAGATGTATAAGCCTTTTTTCCCCATCTGTCCAGCACCCTGGAATCTATGTCGGAGGGGGTAGGGTTTTTTGCTGTTGAGGCCTTAACTCCCTTAGGATCCTGTGAAATAGTTTCAGGATCAGCAGCAGGATTTCTAAATAAAAATTTATGAGAGTCAGGGACCCTGTAATACCTGTCAGGCTTACTGGGAGCCGGAGGTAAAGAGTTAGGGGTCAGGCTTGACTCAGAAAAAACATCATCCACAATGTCTAACACAGGGGGAATGGCTAAAGGCTTGTGCTGAGGGAGAAGAAGGAAATCCCTGAGCCGCTTTTTTGATTCTGAGAAGTCTTGACTCTCCCAGTGAAAATGCTCCCTCAAAGTATGCAAGGTTTCTCCAAATGAATAATCCTCAGGAGGAGATGCAGATGGAATAGACTCCTCAGCATCAGAATCCTCATAGGGAGGTAAAGATAATTCCTGATCAGAAGAGGAATCAGAAGAAATAGATACCTGATCTGAAGATTCATAGTCAGTGTCTTGCCTAGGCCTTTTATCTGGAGGGGGATGGGTACCCCTGATCATGCTCAGCGGCTCCGGACCCATCTGAGGGAGATACATCTGTCGGTCCAATACCTTGAGTATCTTGCGGCATGCCAGACTCCACATGGGTGTCAGTAGAGGCCTGTGACTCAAAGGTAGCAGGCATTAGGGGCTGCGAAAGCACCTTACTGAGTACAGGCGAACCGGTGACTGGCTTAGGAGAAGCTTCGTCATCGGTTTTGGCTCTCGACAGCCTTTCTCTGTCCTTTTCTTTGCATTTGTTATGTACTCCGGTAGTCGGATTGCTATCCAATGACATCTCTGGGTAGTTAAATCTGTTTCCAAAATACTTAGATGCAAAAATATACCGACGCTTAATAGTGCGTTGGTTAAATCTAGCACAAAACCGACAGCCAGGCACGTTGTGATCAGGGCCTAGGCAAGGAATACAGTATAAATGGAAATCCTTATGAAGTATTTGCTTCCCACAAGTAATACAATTATTAACTTTTTCTGACATCGGTAAAAAGCAAGAAAAAAGTTTCCCCAACAGGGTAGTTAGCTTTATTGAAGACTTTGGTTCTGAAACTCAAACGTGAATATTTCAGTAGTCGGCCGACCGGCACTTGCAAAAATGCTTCTGCTTCAGGCACCACGCGGCAAGAAAGACTAAAGAAAATGGCGTTGGTACATGTTTTATACCCCTGATGTCATGGAAGAGGAGACAGCTACCGAAGCATGACCCAAGACTTTGGAATTCAGGCTGACTGAGGGCAACCTGCCAGCAGATTACCCAAATGTAATGACTGCAACAGTGAAACACGAAGAACATCAACCCACAGAGACAGTGTGTGCAAAGGGAAAATACTGAAGTTCTGTGATAACTTTTTGCTTTACGTCTAGTTCTTACAAAAACTGACCAGCAACATTTTTTGTGTCTCCATCTCTTTCCTTGGTGTTTCAGTGGAAGTGGGTATTTTAGGGACACAATATTAGGAAGCCAATTGAATGCTCAGTATACATTCTCAGACTGAGTAGACACCAGAAGAGCAGGAAGGCAGAAATGAATACAGTTATTTAAAGGTTTCAGACTCAAACTGTAAGTATACTTAGCTTGTCAAGTTCATTCCTTTTTGTCATCCATCAGGTTTTAAATGCAGTAAGCATTGCAGCTTGTTTCACCTGAGAAGGTCTATACAATGAGTTTGCTAATTTGATGATTCTGTCATTACCCTGAATATGACACAGAAACTCATAATCATTTGCTACTTGGAGAACAACACTTAAGACTATTGTACTAGGCCCCTGCTGGTGCACGTGATACAGGAGCTGACAAATATTGTAAACATACTTAAGAGCATCATATTATGCAAATGCTGGTACTATAGACATTGGTATCCTTACTAATAATTGATTTGAAGGTACACTTCACATGACAAAGCAGTTTCATATTTTTCCTTAGAAGTTCAGCTAGAAAGGGGATATCTGTATTATGCTATCACAGGATACAAATATTTATGATAATGAGACCAGTAGCTATAATAAATGTTCTTACTTAATAAGGTGTTATGAGATAATTTGGATCTAAAAGACATGTTTGGATGGAGCAACACAAACCAGCTTGGTAGAAGTACAGGATAACAGTGGATGGTTTCTGATAGATGAAGGGGTAACCACATTTGCACATGCACAAACTTTTAATTGTCTTATGCGTAACAGCAAGGAAACCCTAGAATCCTCCATTTAAAAAGCAGAAGTCGGGAAAAGACATACTATCAACTTTGATAGTAATAGCTCCTCAGGTGAATGTCCTTCATTAGAGGAAAAAATGATGAACACTACCAAATGAGAAAGAGGAGAAAATGGATATTAGGAGGAGATGAAGACAGTTCAAGACCACCTCCCCTAGGAAATGATATTAACCTACAACATAATACTAACATACCAACACAGAAGTGTCCAAATAGTGACTTATCAAAGACAGCTTCTGCGAAACAATGCCAAATTTAAATCATAGTAATGGGGGACTTGACATTCATGAGGTATTATGAATCACTGGTCTTGTTTGTCAAGAAACAGGATTACTGTCACCTGTCTTGGAGGAAGTAGGATTAAAAACATTAGGGATGGGGCTTCAAAGATTATCAGGATACAAAATATATGGAGTTCATAATCTGGGAAGGTAAAACTGACATAGGTATAACATCATAAACACACATTAGCAAAGACATAGAAGAAACTATAACCATCTGTAAGGAAAAGGGAGCAAAGTTAACTTGTGTAAATATCCTACCATCCACAAAATACAGTAGTAAGAATATAAAGCAAGCAAATTCAATCGATAATTCTATCAAAAAAAAACTACTTCTACTATCAGGTAACTATCATGGAATACATGACAGGCAACAGTTCATACCTTGCAAGTGAAAAATTACCACTTCAATCATGTGGGCAACAAGACTGTAGCATATCAACTGGAAAAAACTAGTGAAAGCACTTTTTGGGATAGTACTTCTGTCTCCAGATAATTCAGTCAATTCCTTGAAGCCTTAATAAAAGTTGGAAAATTTAGAAAGTGCAACAGTAGTTGAATATTCTGAGATTGTGATCATCACTGAAACCTGGATTAGTAATAATAATGCACCATTAGAGTACAAGGGATATATAAAGTATCAAAATTATAAATTACACTCAAAAGAAGGGGGGAATCTGTAGGTATGTCTCCAAAAAAATTTTTTTACATCATAGCTGGGGTCACTTAGAAACAACTTCAGTCTCAGCTGTGACCAGCAATATCACACTACTTGCTAGGAATTTTATAAAAAGTCTAAACATGACTTAAGGGAAATATCACAAGTTTTTGGAGAGGTTTAGAAATAGCGACAAAAAGAATTCTGGATTATAGCAAGTGCTTTGAACATTCCAACAATTTGTTGGTAAACATACATATTAAATATCACTATAGTGTTTGACCACACAGCCTCTGGAGCATGTTTACTTGTTACACTTTATGTAAGCTGCCATCCAATGAACTACAACAGCTGGTATGCAATGACACAACATACATTTTGTTTACTCACATTTAAATTACCTTGTAATTATATCTTTAGTAATCTTTCCATATGTATAAAAAATTTCTGAAACTTTTCTTCCTAAGCCTCCTTTGAAAATGAGCCACAGCCCTGGCTTGCCTCTACTACAGAACATTTGGCACTTTTGGGATTACTTTTCCAACTCTAAGCAATAAATAATGCTATTATTAACTAACTATATTCCAGTCTTGTGATTCAACACATATATAAATATTCTTTCCATCAATAACCATACTAATCACCCATCCTATTGGTTCTAGTAAATTTTTAATGGAACCTAGGATCTCGAATCTCTTTGGCTCCTGTTTAGCTTCAGTTCTGCAGGCTACATGTACTTTTCTATCTGCATGTATCCCCATCAGAGCATCAGGTTTTACTTGTGTGTGATATTCAAGTAGCAGGCGTCTTAAAGATGTAAACAGACCAGTATAGTCACGAATGTCATAACTGATGTAGTACAGTACAGTACAAGTACAGTAAATGTCTCTGATTCCTAACTCTATACATGCAATCTTTATTTTTACACAGTTTATTTGTTTTTACCATTTTTGCTTCTCACAAGTCAAACGGCTCAAATATTAGGAGAATGTACATCTATACATTCTCATTTATTTATTTATTTGCCATTTCTTTACCGCCGCCAGGGTAGTCCACTGGGCCATAAAGAGCCCATTTTCAGTGGAGGCCCAGGGAGAAAAGCTCCACAGTAAATAAAAAGATTGTACATTATAAACTAGGATTTCTCAGTTACATATTCAAAGAACACAGTTTTTGACCACTTCCTTAACTGTAAATCATGGGAGATATTCTGTTTTAATAAATTTTATTCATATCCAGCAGGTCAGTACAAATGTGAATAATATTTTAATTCACATTGATGATCATATTATTTTCCCAGTCTGTTGTCCCTACCTGCTTCATAGTGATACCCAAGTCCTGCATTCTCTTTAGTTCATTTGTAATATCAGTTCTGACCATGGAGAACACACAGTAAACTAATGAAATAATTAGATAAAGGTAGTGGTGCATTTAGTTGCTGACTATTTCTTAAGAACAGTTTTGTACCTACCATAAATGTAGATGTTTGAGTGTATACGATGCTGCAGTCATTACACTTGGGTTATCCTGCCGTCAGGCAGTCCCTCAGTCGGCCTGAGTTCCAAAGTCTTGGTCCGGCATCGGTTGCTGTCGCTTCTTCCCTGATGTCAGTGTGACAGGGGTATATAAGATGCAGTCAACACCATTTTCTTCAGTTTTTCTTGCCCCAGATGTCAGGTGCCCCTCAAAAGGTAGGCAATGCAAATTACTAATAAGACATACAAAAACTAACAAAAACTACCTCTGAGCAAGACCGCAATCCAAACTGTAGCTTGCTACAGACCCCCCACCATGCCCCAGGATTCACACTCCTCATTTCTTGATACACTGGAAAGTATTAGGGTACAACCCAACACCCTAATAATGGGCGATTTCAACTACCCCATCATTAACTGGGAAAACTACTCATGTACCAACTCTTTTGCTCAACGTTTTCTAGAATTCATAAATTCCAACGCCTTGGATCAACTTATTCACACCCCCACCAGGGGCATCAATATCCTAGATCTGGTCATTATCAACATCCACACCGGAGGTCAATTCCTCGTTGGTCAGATCCGACCACAAGCTAATCAGCCTAGACATCCACATCCCACCCCCAGCCCCAATTAGGGAAACCATCATAAAAAACTTCTCCAAAGCCAACTTCACACTTCTTAAGACAGAAGTGGCAAACTTCATGACACCCATGCAGACGGACAATAGAGGTATGACTGCCGAATCCTACACCAATGCACTTTATAAGAATTTACACGAGTGCATGGATCATGCTATCCCTAATAGAACCAAGATGTTATCCTCCAAAAAAAGGAAGCCAGTCTGATGGTCCTCTGCCATAAACAAACTCTACAACAGAAGAAAGAAACTGTTGCAAAAAAGAGTAAAATCCCATGACTGGAGGAACTCCCTGGTCAACTTCAGTAAGAAGCTGAGATCCCTCATAAAATCCTCCAAAGCTAGTTACGAAAACAAAATTGCCACTGACTCTAAAGACAACCACAAAGCATTCTATAGCTATGTCAAGAATCTAAATGGGAACACTCAGATCTGCTCTGAGTTACAGCACAATGGCACTAAATATACAGAACCAACTGATATTTCCAACATCCTAGCAGATAAGTTCAGTGCTAACTTTACCCCCCCTCTCACCCCCTAGAGGGCCCATCTCTATACCGGAAGAATGCAAAGTTCCTATAATCACGGCTGCACAGGTAAAAAACACTCTCCAAAGCCAAGAACACAGCATCCATGGGACTTGACAATATCCCAGGCTGCGTTCTACATGAACTACAGAATGAACTGGCACCCTACCTAAGTACCATGTTCAATCATAGCCTCAACTCAGGCTTTGTACCCACTGAATGGTGCACCACGACAGTTATCCCACTCCACAAAGGGGGAGCCACTACGGACCCTGGGAACTACCACCCCATTAGCCTGATGAGCCTGGTCTGCAAGGCCATGGAATGTATCATTGTGGAACTCAAACAAAGACATTGGTAATCTCCAAACTCTGGACCCTACCCAGTTTGGATTTGTAAAAGGCAGATCATGTCTCCTAAACCTGATTGACTTCTTTGAAGCAGTCAACAAAGCCACAAATGAGGGTAAAATGGTTCACACAGCTTATCTAGATCTCGCCAAGGCTTTCGACACTGTCCCCCACTCTGGAATTATAGATAAGCTCACTAAACTAGGCATAAATCCCTATGTCACAAGATGGGTTGCCAACTGGCTCATGGACAAAACCCACACTGTGAAAGTAGCGGATTCCAAATCCGGCATCAGACCAGTGACAAGTGGATTACCACAGGGTTCAGTCCTGGGTCCTCTCCTGTTTGGTATCTACTTCTCTGAAGTGCAGGCCAGCACAGAAGGTCTTTGGCTAACAAAGTTTGCAGATGACTGCAAACTAGGAGCCATAATCGAAACTCCTAATGATGTGGACAAACTACAAAAGGGCCTCACTGAGACAGACACCTGGTGTCAAAGCCATGGCCTGAAGCTCAATGCCAAAAAGTAGTCTACTTAATGCTGAAAATGTGATGAGACCTTGGGACACAGGTGGACAGTAGTCTCTCCTTTGATGATCACATCGCCACAGTGGTCAGGAAATCCTTCTACGTGGCTCATCTCATCACAAAAGGATTCTCATCCAGAAAAAAAAAGAGGTCATTGTTCCCTTCTACTCATCACTCATTAGACCCATTATAGAGTACAATGCCCCTTTTGGTATGTACCTCACAAGACATCTACAACAACTGGAAAGACCACAGAAATACCTCACAAGAGGATTACTGGCCTCAAACAGATGCCCTATGCAGACCGTCTCAAAAAACTACAGCTTTACTCCATCACATATCGCCTACTCAGGGGCGATCTCTGCCTAACATACAAAGCTATGTCAAACCCAGAGCTGTTGGACATGCCCCACTTAAAGAAATCCCAATCCCTCTGAGCTACATGCTCTAGGGACCTAAACCTTGTCACCACAATAAACAGGACATGCTGGAGGGATAGATTCCTGTCCCAGAGACTTCCCATACTCTGGACCAGACTACCTATCTATGTCAAACAGAGCTCCTCATTAGCACTCTTCAAGAAAAATCTTGATGATTGGATGGGAAATGGGAAATTCACCCAGGGGATCACTTCTGTGGCTCTGCTCGACAGGGGCACAGGAAAATAATTTTCTTGGGTGGCGAAAGCCAGGGTACATTTTTTGGCTAGGCTTGTATGGGCCCTAGGGCCGATAGCCTAGTACCTACCTATGAACCTATGAACATACATATGAAAAGCAATCAAAAAATTTTAGATACCAGCAAATACTCCCCATAGGTAGTAAAGGGTAAAAGACTTAGGTATGTACCAGCAAGTAAGAGGGGAAGGAGGGAGGGTAACCTGGACTGCAGCAGTGTATACACTCAAACATCTACATTTATGGTAGATACAAAACTGTACTATGTTCATCATGTTACACTGCTGCAGTCATTACACTTGGGTAGAATCCCAAAGCTGAGGTAGGGTGGCTGGTTCTATAAGGCATTAGGGGCGTTTATAAGGCCCTGCAGCACAGTAGTGGCAAAGCCAGTTCTGGATTTAGAGTAAGGAGCAGATGGTAATGCTTGGTAAAGGTATGTACAGAACGCCAAGTTGCTGCTTCCAAAATGTCCTTGGTAGGTACTCCTCTGAGGTAGGCAGTTGAAGTGGCTGTTGCCCTGGTGGAATGAGACCTAATGCTGTTAGGTACAGTTTTCCCATGGTGTTTATAGCAGAAACGTATACAGTGTCCTATCCGTTTTGAAATGGTCTGTTTTGAAATGACTTTTCCCTGTGCTCCTGCAGCATATGTTACAAACAATTGATCAGTTTTCCTGAAAGCTTTGGTTTTGTCCAAGTAGAAGCGTAACTGCCTGTGTATGTCCAAAGAATGCAGAAGTCTCTCCCCTTTATTCTGTGGGTTTGGATAAAAAAGTTGGCAAGTGAATAGTTTGGTTTAGAGCCACACTTGATACCACCTTTGGCATAAAAGTAGGGTTTGTTCTTAAAGACACCCTGTCTTGGTGGAAAATGATGAAAGGTTCCACTGCCATTAGGTGCCTGTCATTCCAAAACTCTTCATGCTGAGGTTATTGCCAGGAGCAGAGCAGTTTTCCAAGAGACATATTTTAAATCTACTGAGTTAGCTGGCTCAAAAGGAGGTAAAGTTAATTTTTCCAACATGAAGTTGAGGTCCCAAGTTGGAGTTGGTGCTCTACGGGGCGGTCTTATGTTTTTAGCCCCTCTGAGGTACTGTTTTAAGAAAAGGATTAGAAAAAATAGGTGGGTCCATGTTGCAATGAGCAGAGATGGCAGATGCGTGGATGAAAAGGAGAGGCCTTTGTCCAGGATCTCAGTTAAATATTGTAGTATCTGAGGAATATTTGAGACAAGAGGGTCAAGGCTGTGAGCCTGGTTCCAGGCACAGAATCTCTTCCATTTATCCGAATAGGCTTTCCTGGTGCTAGGCCTTCTGGCCTCCAGAATGACATCCAATAACAGCTTTGGAGAGAGGCATTGCTTGCTTGACTAAGGAATCTGCCATGCAGCCAGGTTTAAAGTCTTTAGCTGGCTGTGAAGTATCTGATTGTTGTGCTGAGTCAGAAGATGTGGGATTTGAGGCAAAATCCAGGGTGGACCTTGTGCTAAGTTCTTTAAGATTGGGTACCAGTGCTGGCGTGGCCAGTCTGGGGCAATCAGGATAATCTTTGGCTTTTCTTGCCTGGCTTTTATGAGTACCTTTGGAAGGAGAGGTAGTGGTGAGAAAGCATATACTTGTAGGTTTTTCCAGCTGAATGAGAGGGCATCCACTTTCCATGCTTGTGTGTGGTAAGTCCTTGTGCAGAATTTCTGTAGCTGGCAGTTCATTGGGGATGTAAACAGATCTATGTCCGGGCTCATTCTGAATATTTGTGGATGTAATTTCCACTCATGCAGATCCATGATGTTTCTGCTTAAGTCATCTGCCAGTGTGTTTTTCTCTCCTGGCAGGAATTCTGCTTGCAGATGAACTTGATAGGTTAGAGCTGTGTTCCACAAGGGTCATGGCTTGTCTGCAGAGGGGATAAGAATGAGTGCCCCCTTGCTTGTTTATGGACCACATAACTGTGGTGTTGTCTGTCTTTAGTAGTAGTTGTTCTGGATGCAGAAAGTCCTTGAAAGCTATAAGGGCATTTTGTACAGCTCGCATCTCTTTTTGATTGATGTGAAGATGCCTTTGTTCTGTGGGCCACTTGCCCTGAATACATTTTCCTGCCATGTGTGCTCCCCAGGCGTAATCCAATGCATCTGTTGTCAGTGTTTGCCTGGCTGTGGGTTGAGTGAAAGGCTGCCCCTTGTTGAGGTGACATGCTTGAGCCCACCTTCGAAACTCCTGTTGAAGGCAAGGAATTAGTGGTATTACTGTTTCCAAACTTTGTCAGTGTTGAGACCAGACACTCTTTAGGTACCATTGTAGTTTCTTCATATGCATTCTGGCATATGGAATTAGTAGTATGCAAGATGCCATGTAACCCAAGGCCTGCAGAATTTTTCTTGCAGGGAGTTGTGTCTTTGTTGCCATCAATTGGAAATATTGAGTCAGTTGTCCTTGCTTGTCTGGCGTGAGATAAGCCATCTGGGCCATTGTATTCAAGCTGCCACCCAGGAATATTACTTCTTGTGAGGGCACTAGTTTTGACTTCTTTTCATTTACTGTGTACCCTAGGCAACTTAATAACTTGTTTACAAATGCCAGATGCTTTAGAAGAATGTCCTTGTTCTCTGCTTGAATCAGGCAGTCGTCCAGGTACGTATAGATTTGAATTCCTTTCTGTCTGCAAAATGCAATTACTGGTGCCTGGCACTTTGTGAAGACCCTGGGCACAGTAGATAAGCCAAATGGCAGTGCAGAGAATTGGTAGGGCATTGAACCAGCTATGCGTCTGAGGTATATTCTGCAGTTTTGTCTGATAGGGACATGCACGTATGCCTCCTTGAGGTCCAAAGTTACGAGCCAAGCTTTCTTGCCCAGCATGGGAAGAAGCTGCTGTAGTGTCAACATTTTGAATTATGGAACATCCAGGTAAGTATTTAGAGAAGAAAGATCCAGAATGGGCCTCCAGGCTTTGTCCTTTCTGGGAACCAGAAAGAGTCTTGAGTAAAAACCTTGTCCTTGCTCCTGTGTTGGTACCTTTTGAATAGCTCTCATGTCCATGAGTGCTGTAATTTGTGTTTGAGCCTCTGTCCATTGATTTGGTGGCAGATTTGGCATTCCTTTTAGCCTTGGCAGAGTGTGAAAGTGGAACCTGTAACCCTGAGATACAATGTTGAAAACCCATTTGTCTTTGGTGATCACTGTGACAGAAAAGTGCCAGTTTTCCTCCCAAGGGGGCTGCCAATAGAGAACTGTTTGGCAGCTGTAGTGGTAAGTCATTGGGGCTGTCTTTTGTAAGGTTGAGGCCTGTCTTCCCCTTCTTTCTGGGTTGATGCACCCTATTGTCAAGGCCTGTAAGGACCTTGTGGTTGACCTCTACCTCTTGGACATCTGTATTTGCCCCTTTGAGGTCTGTCTGTAACTGGAAAGGACCAATTCTTTGTTGGCCAATTTTTGCTAAATCGAGGAGGCTGAACCTGTAAGAAATCCTTCACCGTTTGCATAGATTTTGCCTTATCCTCCATGTTGTTTAACACCTCTTCTGCCTTAACTCCAAATAAAACATCCTGCTGCAAAGGTGCATCCAATAATTTTGCTTTAACATGATCTGGTAATGTCTGTTCTTTTAACCAAGCATATCTACTAATGACAGATCATGTAACTTCTGCTCTATAGGAGGCCTCTAATGAATCAAAACCACATTGCAAAGTATGTTTTCCCACTTGTTCAGCTGCATGCAGTAAATCCTGCATTTCTTTATAATTAGGAGGATCTGAGTTTGGAAGCATTTTTTGTTTCAACTGAGACATCAAATATTGCTGATATTTTAGCATGTGAAACTGGCAATTTAAGGCCCTCATTGCTAAAGTTGCAGATGTATATACTTTCTTCCCCCATCTGTCTAATGCTCTGGAATCTCTGTCAGAGGGGACTGCATTCTTTGCTGAGGAGGCCTTTACCCCTTTGGGGCCCTGAGAAATAGTTTCAGGGTCAGCAGCAGGGCTTTTATAAAGAAGTTTGTGAGAGTCAGGGACTCTGTAGTATCTGGCTGGCTTAACTGGAGCAGGAGGTAAAGAATCAGGACTTAAACTGGATTCAGAATACACATCATCCACAATATCTAACACTGGTGGAATAGCAAGGGGTCTGTGTTGAGGTAATAAAAGGAAATCTCTGAGCATTTTCTTGGACTCTGACTAATCCTGGCCCTCCCAATGGAAATGCTCCCTCATGGTATGCAAGGTTTCCCCTAAAGGAGTAGTCCTCTGGCAGAGAGGCTGAAGGAATTGATTCCTCAGCATCAGAATCCTCATAGGGGGTAAAGAGCATCCTAGGTCTGAGGATGAATCTGAAGAGATGGATACCTGGTCGGATGAGTCATAGTCTGCATCCTGTCTAGGACTTTTATCAGGAGGGAGATGGGACCCCCTGATCAGAATGATTAAGTCTTCGGCCATTTTGAGCATTTGTTTCTTAGGCATGGAGGCCTGTCCTGGTGAATGTAGAATTTGTTTCTTTATTTTTAAAGGAGTTTTAGACTTAGCAGAAGATTTAATGGTTAACTGAGTAGGTCTGAAAACACCCTCTGAAGCTATGGGTTGCTCAGCTACTCCGGATCCCTCTGAAGGGTTAGTCTCCGTATGCTGTAAATCTGGTGTATCCGAAGGCCCAGCCATCTCCACATGGGAGTCAGAGGCAGCCTGAGGTTCTAAAGAAGCGGTCATCAGGGGCAGCGAAGGCACCTCGCTGAAAACCGGAGAACCGGCGACTGGCCTAGAAGAGGCTTCGTCATCAGTTTTGGGCCTCGGATGCTTGTCCTTGTCTTTGCGCTTTTTGTGTATTCCGGTCATCGGTAGTTCCGACGGCATGGTATAATTGAATTTTCTGCCAAAATAATGTAGAGCAAAATAAAACCGATGTTTAATAGTGCGCTTGTTCAACCTAGCACAAAACCGACAGTGACATTGTGGTCTGGGCCTAGGCATGGGATACAATAAAAATGGAAATCCTTATGAGGTATTTGCTTCCCACAAGAAATACAGTTATTAACTTTTACTGACATCGGTCTGAGGCAAGAAAAAGTTTCCCCAACGGGGTACTTAGCTTTGTAGAAGACTTCGGTTCTGGATTCGGAATGAAAATCTCAGGAGTCGGCCAACCGGCACTTGCGAACTGCTTTTGCTTCGGGCACTGCACAGCAAGAAAGACTGAAGAAAATGGCGTTGGCTGCATCTTATATACCCCTGTCGCACTGACGTCAGGGAAGAAGCGACAGCAACCGATGCCGGACCAAGACTTTGGAACTCAGGCTGACTGAGGGACCGCCTGACAGCAGGATAACCCAAGTGTAATGACTATAGCAGTGTAAAACGATGAACATCTGGTCAGTGAAGATGGTTCATGACTTCATAAAACTGCAACCGTCTCTTTATCTTAAGCTTCTTGAGAAGGTGGGCAGCTGCAACATCAACAGTGCAGAATAAATTTAAGTTCTTGAAATAGAAGTATATTGGGTCTTATGTGTTTTCTTTATTTTGTTTGTGGTTTTATGATATTGGTATTAAAATGGTTATTTTACCTTGGATACGTTAGAGGTAGTACACCAAGAGACCTAGGGTCTTTCAAAAAATAGAAGTTACTAGAATATGATAATTTTTTTGTAAAGGAAAGACTAGCTTTAGTAAATCCTTTAGGTATATGATTATGATGATGATGACATGTTTACTGAACTACAGAAAGTAATACAAATGAAGGTAAATCGTTATTATAACACCAATTTATTAAGTGCACTCATAACTTAACCACCTTCTCATTTTCTTACTATGGAAGGATGTGTTAACAACATGTACACTTGACTTGCTTATTGTTTTAGTTAAAAGTAATGACAAACAGCAAGAACAATTAAAACAGCAAAATTGTAAAACAAAACAACTATATTAGTACATGCAGACATTTACAAAGATACAAGTGCTGTTTATAAAACAACACAAAATGAGAGCCATGTATAAAAACTGGAGTCAATAGAGAGGCCATCAGTTACAAGATGAGTACACTTAAAAGACATCATGAGAAAGGATTACATTTTCCTGGCAGAGAAATGAACACAGGAAGAAAACCAACCAAGGAAATGACATCAGTAAAGCTTTTTCTACTTTTCCTATATGTTCTTGTGGCAAGAAACTGACAAAGTGTTAAGCTTTCAAAAGTGTTTAAGGTAGCAATGCTGACAGCAAACATCTTTTGTGAAATTCATCTTCAGCAACTACTGCCTCAAATTTATTAGCACCAAAGGCTGCTAGAAGCAATTCCTCAAATCAGTGAGGATGTCAGAACAAACACAATAGCTGATGCAAGAATTAATTACAGTGGTTCGTACTAATGTCATTCTTCTCTCTGTATTGCGTAAAGGTATTTCACCTGCTCTAACTTTTATACAAAGTGACAACTAAACAGAAAGGAAAATACTGACCCTTGTCTGGGAAATGAACCCAGGGCCCTCCACAGTCCATGCAGTTGTCACTGGACCAGCAAAGAGTCTTTGGACAGTTAGGTACCTGGTTTCTTCTAAGAGCAGTTTCTCCTTTCACCTATGAAACTATCATCATGACTAGCAAAAACACAAGTATCCAATTCAGTACAAACCATGAGCCTTTTATTAGATTAAACAGGAAAGGAAAACACTGACCCATGCCTGGGGACTGAGGCCAGGACCCCCTGCATTCCACAAGGTTATCACTGGCATTGAACCGTCAAGGAATCTCTGTACAGTTAGGTACCTGGATTCACCCAAGAGCTGTTTCTCCTTTCAACTAGGAAACCACAAACATCTATTAAGCCAGGACTTCTCACATCCATGATTGTGGTATCAAAAATCACCATCAATGTGGTTTCCTAACTGAAATTAGACACGACTCTTGGTGAATACCAGGTTCATAATTTTCCAGAGATTCCTTGTTGGTCCAGTAGCAGTGACAGCAACAAGGATTTCAATGGATCTTGTTTTTAATCCCCAGATAAGGGTCAGAAAAATAAATAAATGCCATATTTGTCCACTAACAGAAAACACAGACAGTTGAACACAGACGTGATGTAATATCTTTTATTGGACCAATACAGGTTTTGCAATTACTTGACCGTTTGAGCTGGTATGAGCTCTTTGTCAGAAGTCATTAAGGTACTGATGTTAAATATGTGTCTTTTGGCTTTTCCCGGTTAGGGGTCGCCACAGCGGAACTCCGGTCCGCTAATGATTGGCAGTTGATTTTTACGTGCCGAGTTGCCAGCCCTGATGCACAATCTTCAATGAAGGTATGCCCATTCACGCACATCTCCACGCAGAAGATGCTCCAGCTGAGAATCGAACTGGACAGCGTCTTACTGTGAGGCGATAATGCTACCGCAGCACTGATGTTAAATACATTGATTAAATATCTGCTTGTGGCTAGAACAGGAAGTACACATTTGTTCTCAATTGGCTAAAAAAGAAACCTTGAAAAGTGATTGTGTGAAAAAATGTAGCTCATACTACACCTCAGAGACATGCAGGGTGTGTGTGTGTGTGTGTGTGTGTGTGTGTGTGTGTGTGTGTGTGTGTGTGTGTGTATGTGACTGAAACTGTAAAACATGGTCATGACATGCTATAAAAATCAGAGTTTGGCATGTTACATTATGTTAGTGTTCATTTAGCACAGAAAATAACACTCAGACTGCTCTAACATTTAATGAGACAATAAATCTCAAAACAAAAGATGTATAGGGAAATTAGTTAAATCCAGAGAAGGAAAACAAGAAGTTATAATATGTAAGTTGGTAGTCTGTATAAACAAGCAATCTTTGAGAATTGCAGGTTTTGTTAACAGAAAATATGGACCAGTAATAATGCCCAGTTTACAATGATAAGAAAGTCAAAAGCTACTAAAAGAATAAGATACAGAGTTAGAATATATGGATACTATATGCATTTAATACACTACTAAGGCTGTGGTTTAACTAACTCACAGAAAGAGAGAGACAAAGACAGAGAGAGAAAGGAAAAAGAAAAGAAAATGGTGTTATGTCAGCCCAAGGTTCTTAAGAAAAGCAGAACTGGATAAAGTTTTGTTATTTTGTTAAAACTGTCTGCACATTAAGGCCTTACTGATTGTTAAGTTTATGGCTACTAGTATCCTGACCAGAATGTTGTCTTATGTGAAAGTAACCCTTGTCATGAATAAAACACAGACCCAGTAATCTTAACAATTACTGTTAGTATGCTGAAATAGTTAGCAGTTTTAATTCAGAATAAATTCATCATAAATCCTACATTGCCAGAAAAAAAGTGTTGCTCTTCAGTATACTTTATTTATATCCAGTGTCAGTTGCTCAAAATGAAAAGTTAGGCAATATACTGTCTTATAAAACCAATATCCAGGATCATACCACTTTCAGATTGAACAATTGAATTAACTTTATCTCCACTGTTCATCTTTTCAAATGTGTGTGCAAATGTCCTCTAAGAACTGTAACTGTCATATCTGATACAGAATGATCAGATTGGGAAAAGTGTGCTGATACTGATTTGTCAGTTATTTTATTTGCAACTTTGTGTCTATGGACATTAATCCTAGTTCTGAGTAACCAGCCTGTCCCTCCTATGTAACCTGTATCTGGGTATTTCCTGTTTGTTCAAAATAGCAAATGGACCAGCACTATGGTAAACCGCTTTGGAGAACCAAAGATGCAGTTAAACAAAACAAAAACTTCAAAATGTGGCTATGCTGAACGTAAACTGTAGATTTATTCAAAGAACCACAAAGTAGCTTTCAGGAATACCCTTCTTCAGTGTGTGAAGAAGGGTATTCCCGAATACTGGTTTGTTTGGTTTGCTAATTTAAGTATATAAGAGCAGTGATTTTATTGTGTATGTGTTATTGTCTCAAAAAGTCTGCTGTGGTAGATGAAAACATGAAAGAAATTGTAGCGTTAATAAAGTTAATATATATGCTGCAAAAGTCTTTCCATTTCACCTTGTTGGTTTTTATTGGGAATAATAACTCTATAGTCCGGCACACTGATGTCCCTCTCACCAGGTTGAATAAGGAGAAAATTACAGTCAGCTGCCTGTCGGGTGCCAGGATCCGCCACATAACACATGCCTCAAGTCACCTCCACACAAGTACAAATATGACTCTGTCATTGTCCATGTTGGAGTGAATGACTTGGGATGAGACGCACCCTCCCTGGGCAAAAGAGACATGGAAGAACTCTCGGATCATGTGGCCCAGGCAGGTATGACCCTAGCCCTGAGTAGCATCCTGCCTTACCAGAATGATACCACAATATAAGGATAAAATGATTGACTTCAACAATTTGGCTAGCTTATATGGTGTCATTCAAAGGGATCCAGTATCTGTCTGCCTGGGATGACATGATTGACAGACCACGATGCTTTGCCAGAGATGGTCTGCACCTGTCACCCCTGGGATTCAGGTTACTGGCTAAGGCTCTTGCCACCCCTATAGTGCCTTTTTAGGCAAACTTCAAAGGACAAAACCACCACCGTAACAGGTACAAGCATGCAAAATCTGAAGGTAATGCTACTCAATGCTAGAAGTCTAAACCTCAAAATGCACTCTCTCGAGGCACTCCTAAAAATGGAGAACATCGATATCTGTGCAGTAACTGAGACCTGGTTCAAGGCTCCAGAGAGCACCCCTGCAATACCAGGCTACAACTCTTACCACACTTTTCGCCACCAAACCAGGACCGAAACACTAAAGGTGGAGGAGTGTCAATATTCACCAAGGATATTCACACCACCAGGCTAGTTGGCCAACACAATGTGTCTGAAATTCTCCAAGTGCAACTAACACTAGATAAGACTGCAATCCAAATTGTAGCTTGCTACAGATCCCCACCATACCCCAAGATTCTCACTACACCTTTCTAAACATACTGGAAAATATTAAGATAGAACCAAACACCCTAATACTGGGTGATTTTAACTACCCTGCCATTAACTGGGAAAACTACTCATGTCCCAACACCTTTGCAACGGTTCTTGGAATTCATAAATTCCAATGCCCTGGATCAACTAATCCACAGTCCCACCAGGGCTCCAATATCCTAGACCTGGTCATTACCAACATGGGAAATCAATGCTCCATACCTATGGTCACCCCCTCGTTAGTCAGGTCTGACCATAAGCTAATCACCCTTAACATCCACATCCCACCCCACCCCCAGTAAAGAAACCACCATAAAAACTTCTCCAAAGCCAACTTCATGCTACTCAAGTCAGAAGTGACAAACTTCATAACACCCATGCAGACGGAACTGAAAGTTCAACTGCTGAATCCTACACTAAGGCACTGTATGAGCACATCCACTCATGCATGAATCGTGCCATCCCAAATAGAACCAAAATGCTCTCATCCAAAAAAGGAAGCCAATCTGGTGGTCCCCTGCCATAAACAAACTTTACAACAAAAGGAAGAAACTTTTGCAGAAAAGAGGAAAATCCCAGGATGCAAAAACTCCCTTACTACCCTCAGTAAGAAACTGAGATGCCTCATAAAATCCTCCAAAGCTAGTTACGAAAATAAAATTGCCAAAGATTCCAAAGACAACCACAAAGCATTCTATAACTATGTCAAGAATCTAAATGGCAATGCTCAGATCTGCTCTGAGCTAAAACAGAATGGCATTAAATATACTGATCCAAAGGATATTAACAATATCCTGGCAGATCGATTCAGTGCCAACTTCACCCCCTCTCACCCCTAAATGGCCCATCTCAATACCGAAGATTGCCAAATTCCAGTAATAATGGCCACACAGGTACAAAACGCACTCTCTAAAGCCAAGAATACAGCATCCATGGGACCAGATGACATCCGGGCTGTGTACTACATGAACTACAATATGAACTGGCACCTCACCTAAGTGTCATGTTTAATCATAGCCTCACCTCAGGTTTCGTGCCCACTGAGTGGCGCAGAGCTACAGTTATCCCAATCCACAAGGGGGGGATCCACCTTGGATCCCGGAAACTACCGTCCCATCAGTCTGACAAGCCTTATCTGCAAGGCCATGGAGCGTATTATCATGGAACTTATAAACAAAGACATTGTCAACCTTCAAACACTGGACCCCACCCAGTTTGGGTTTGTGAAGGGCCGATCTTGTCTCCTGAACCTGATTGACTTCTTTGAATCAGTCTCCAGAGCCATGGACAAGGGTAAGGTGGTCCACACAGCCTATCTAGACCTTGCCAAGGCCTTTGATACCATCCCCCACTCTGGAATCATAGATAAACTTACTAAGTTGGGCATTAATCCCTATGTCACCCAATGGGTTGCTAAATGGCTTACTGATAGAACCCACACTGTAAAAGTAGCCGACTCCAAATCCAGCTCCAGACAAGTGACAAGTGGAGTACCTCAGGGTTCAGTCCTGGGGCGCTCTTGTTTGGCATCTACTTCTCTGAAGTACAGGTCAACACTAAGGGACTCTGGCTAACAAAGTTTGCAGATGACTGCAAACTGGGAGCCATTATTGAATTCCCAAATGATGTGGATACTCTACAAAAGGGCCTTACAGAAACAGATGCTTGGTGCCAGAGCCATGGGCTCAAGCTCAATGCCAAGAAATGTATTGTTATCCCTTTGGGAAAAAACATGTATCCATGAATTACCATATAGGTGGCAGTACACTAAACACAGAAAGTGTGATAAGAGACTTAGGGACACAGGTGGACAGTGGTCTCACCTTCGATAACCACATCACCACAACAGTCAGGAAATCCTTCTATGTGGCACACCTCATCACGAAGGGCTTTTCATCCAGGAAAAAGGAGGTCATTGTCCCACTGTACTCATCCCTCATTAGACCCATTATAGAATACAATGCCCCATTTGGTATGTACCTCTCAAGACATCTGCAACAACTGGAAAGGCCTCAGAAATACCTCACTAAAAGAATCACAGGCCTAAAGCAGATGCCCTATGCTGACCGCCTTAAAAAACTCCAGCTATACTCTGTTGCATATCATCTACTCAGAGGCGATCTCAGCTTAACATACAAGGCCATGTCAAACCCAGAGCTGTTGGACATGCTACACTTAAAGAAATCCCAATCCCTCAGAGCTACATGCTCCTGGGATCTAAACCTTGTCATCACAATAAACAAAACATGCTGGAGGGATAGGTTCCTGACCCAGAGACTCCCCAGACTCTGGAATAGATTGCCCATACATGTCAAGCAGAGTGCCTCTTTGGACCTCTTCAAGAGGAACCTTGACGATTGGATGGGAGAAAGGAAATTCACCCCAGGGATCACGTCAGTCGCCCTGCTAGACAGGGGTCCAGGAAAGTAAATAATGTGGGAAGAAATAGCCAGGGAATTGTTATGGCTAGGCTTGTATAGGCCCTAGGGCTGATAGCCTAGTACCAACCTATGAACCTTAGCACAATGGCTACAATATCCATATTATTTTGGAATGTGAATGGCCTCACAAGTATAGAAAAAAAAAATAAGAGCATTGAATTGCATTCAGAAATGCAGAGTGAAAATAGCAACGCTGTAGGAGACAGAACTGGAAAGAAATAAGCATCTGAATTTCATAAAGAAAGGATTTCAGGATGGAGATAAAGGAAAAATAGATTAATTGTACTAATTGCTAGAGAAGTTCCAATAGTGACAGAAGAGGAAAAAAAGATAATAATGGTAGATTTGTGGTTGTAAGGGGTTTCTGACAAGGGAGGATGATTATGCGAGCATGTATTTATATTGCATCTAAAACTGCTATTATGAAGCTTAAGAAAATTTGGGGAGAAATAATCAGCTTTCAGCAAGGAATATTACTTAGATGTGGGGACTGTAATTTAACTTGCAACAGTGAGGCTATATCTAGTGTACCTAGAGAGGAAAATATAACGAAAGATGGTAGATCTCTGAAGACATATATGAAAATATTTGTTATGGAAGCCATGAATTCAGTAATAGGAACTCTTGAGAGAGAATTTACATATTCCCAAAGGTACAATAACTTGGCTAGCTTATATTTCGCAGGAGCATGTGCATTTAATTGAAAGCTTTGACACACATCTAATAACTATTTCAGATCATGTGCCAATAAAAACTAAGATAAAAATACAAGATAATGAAGTAAAGGTGAGATACTGGCACTTTCCTATCTACTTATTAGATAGATGAATTTAAGAAATACGTAGCAGAAATTACTTGAGCGTTATTAAGGATGACAGAAATTTCTTCAGATGTTATAACTAGTTAGTGGGATAAAATGAAAGTGGGGTTTAAAACGGTAGGAAAAGATATGTTTAAAAAGTAACAGAAATTATTAAGAAGGGCTAAAAAAGGTTGAAATATTGCAGAATAAGGAGAATCTCACAAAACAAGAAGAGGCACGACTGCAGAGTGCTGAACAGAAAATAAGGGAGTATGTGGATAATATGCACAAGTTTAGAAAGATTGTTATTAAGTAACTGTTTTTTGATAATTCCAAAGCACAAAAACTTTTAGCACAATGATTTAGGCAAGGGTTGTTGTCAAACTAAGGGAGCTTATAACAAGAATAATAACCAGAAATCCTGTAAAGGTGTCAGACATATTTCAGAAATTTTATGAACATCTGTATAAAGCAGACAAATGTAGAAATCAAGAAAGAGCATAAATGGAGATATTTATGGAAGACTTAAGTATGCCAAGGTCAGAGGTTGATGAGGTTCAAAAATTAACAGTTAAGGTGGGAAATGATGGTGATGTATATTCAATCTGCAGGAGAGTCTCCAGGAACAGACAGTATGGAAGTTTGGAAGCCAAGAGGGAATAATTTATTTTATTTATTTATTTATTTATATTTGTTTACCAGGTAATGTCCGACTGGGCACAATACCCATTTTCAGCAGAGACCAGGGAAGAAAAGCTCCAGAAACATAAATTTACAAAGCCATATATATATATATAAAGCAGCATGCAATACTGTTACAAAATCATACAGAGATACAAAATAGTTAATAAAAACAGTAACAGCATTGATACAGTAAATTCAGTTAATTTGTAATACATGCATAAAACATTTTTATATACATTCAAATGAGTGGTGGGAGTGTCCTCATCTAAAGGTTATGAGGATGTGTGAGAGCTGCATACAGTGTGATGGAAGGGGGGACAGGTTAGTCAGGAGGAAAGCAGGGGCATAACCAGTGAGTTATGAGGTATTGTTTTAATTTCTGTTTAAAGTTATGGGTATAATCAATGGCTAGAATATGTTGTAGAAGAGAGTTCCAGTATTTTGCAATTTTGTAACAGTATGAGGAGTCACCATGTGAGTTGTGAGATTTATTTACTTTAAGTAGCACTTTGAGAATTAAGGTTTTTATAGGGTTGAACAAGGTTAGATAGAGGTGGGCAGTGATCAGGTTTATACATCACTGTATGGGTGATTAATAGTTCATTTAATGTAAGTTTGGAAGTTCTAAGCAATTTAGTTATTGAAGGGCAATACAGTGATGAGGTTTTAGGGGCTGGTTAACTGCAAATTTGGCTATCTTGTTATAACAAAATTCAAGGTTATTCATTTCTGTTTTGTGAAGGTTTGTGAATATTTGAGAACAGTACAGTAGTGAAGATAACATGTGGGTTCTTGCTGTTGCTAATCTAGCATGGTTTATAAGAAAGGGTTTGACTCTATAGAGTGTACTAAGTTTTATATGGACTTTTTTAATTGTCTGTGCTATATTTTTATCAATTTTCAATGCATTATCTAGAGTAACCCCGAGCAGTTTAGTGTGTTCAACAGGTTCTATTTTTGTGCCATTGGAAGAAAAGATAGACAGGTGGATGATTAGTTAGAGAAGAAGGATTTGAAAAGACCATAAGCTTAGTTTTATTGGGATTTAGTATACGTTGATGGGCTGCTAGATATCTTTCAATGTTGCTGAGGGCAGTCTGAGTTTTTCTTTGAAGTGCTGTGCTTCGACTGTAGGAACAGAGCAGATAAGCGAGGAATCATCTTATTGTATAATATTGGCAGGGCTAGTGGCTTTGCTAAGGTCATTGGTAAAAATGGTAAAGAGTAATGGCCCGAGAACTGATCCTTGGGGGACTCCTACAGAGATAGGAATATTATCCCATAAGGTAGCCTGTTGCCTGTTTGAGAGGTAACTGTGGAACCAGTTTTGGGCTTCAGGGCAGAGGTTGTAAGTGGCCAGTTTATTTAGGAGGATTCGAAGAAATATGGCGTCAAAGGCTTTTGACATGTCAAGAAAGGTTGCAGAGACAAGTTGGTTGATTTTTTTTAGATGACTAATGGGGTTGGTAAAACTAATGAGGGCTAATTGTGTTTTGATCGAAAACCATGTTGTGTATCAGATAAAAAGTTATTTGTTTGGAAGTAGTTGACTGTTTGTGGATACACTTTTCTAGGATTTTAGCTAGGGGTGAGAGTATGGCTACAGGTCTGTAGTTAGATCCATCTTTAGATGGGCCTCCTTATGAAGTGGAATAATATGGGATAGTTTCCAGAGAGTGAGTACATCCTGTTCAGCGACAGAGCAGTTAATTAGAATAGATATACGGTAGGCAATAGATTTGGCAGCTATTTTCAGAAAGTCTCCAGGTAGCTGATCAGTGGTGAGGGTACACAATTTTACTTTAGATAGCAAGCTTTGTATGTTGCTTGTTTGGATGGGTTCAAATTTAAAGTAGGTATGTGGTGGAGTAGAGGGTGAGGGTACAGAAAGAGGAGAGATAGTTGTGTTGTCTAATAAGGAGGTTATTAAGGTAATAAAGTGGGAATTAAATTGGGTAGCAATAGGGTCTATTGTATTATTGGTTGTTGGGACTGGGGTAGTGGGTTCCTGTGATTTAGAAGGGGGACAGATTGCCAAAATCTTTGTGGATTTCTTTGATATTTTAGCTGGCAACTTTGAAAGTATGTTTTTTTGTCTAGTTTGATTTGTTTCTTAGGTCGATTTCTAAGTTGTTGGAAGACGGTGAGATTAGCCTGACATCTGTTAGAAAGGCAGAGGGACCACACTTTGTCTCTTTGACTGAGTAATAGTATTGTTTCTTTTGCTAACCATGGGAGTTTTCTGGTTTTGGTGCAAATTTTTCTAAGTGGAGCAAGCTTATTTAAGGTTAGCAGGAAAATGTGCCTGGTCCAATTATAACGTTTTTTGGGGGTACCCAGTTTTGTTTTAAGAGAGTCTGAAAGATGGATGGGGAAAACTGTGTTTTATTTCAAGTGTAGCGGTAATTGATATTACCACAACTGTTTGGGTTTTTTCTTATTAGGTGTACTTGGAAATGATCACTTAAAGTGTCAGGTAGGCAGCTAGCCTCATAGTTGAAGTTAGTTTTATTTGTCAGAATCCAATCATGGGTGGAATGTCTGCTTGTATGCTTGTCTGTGTGTGTAGGGTGATGTATGTTTTGATGGAAATTATATAGGTTTATAAAATTTGTTGGTGTATTGGAGGAGCAGGTAAGCCAGTCTAGGTTAAAGTCACCAAGTATTACTATTTAATGGCTAAAGTTAGAGGAAGCCCATTCAAGTATATTTTCACTATTTTGTGGCTTATTTGCAGGAGGGAGGTAGATAGCTATGATGACAACAGATTTCTGTTGATTTATATCGAGTCTGGCAGCTAAAATTTCTGAATTAGGGAGTTTTGGTGGGATGGAGTTAAGTTGAACTACTTTGAGGTTATCTTTGAATATGATAGCAATGTCCCCACCATGTTTAGATAATCTATCCTTTCTAATGATGCTATATCCATCAGGGAGTACTGCTTCTGATTTTATATGGGACGTGAGCCAGGTTTCGGTTATGATGGCTATGTGTGGAGTATAATGGGCTATGGCTGCAAGGAATTTGTGAACTTTATTTAGGAGGCTTCTGAGGTAGAAATTTATAATGAGAAGGTCTGAAGTAAATTTTTTTTAGAAGTAGGGTAGATGCAGGGGAGGTGTTATTATTTGTGGTTGGTGGAGGGGGTTGGTTAGAGAAAGTAGTAAGAGCAGGGTCTGGGTTGGGGTGGATGTCAGATTGAAGTTTAATATGGGTAAGGGAGTGCAGGATAAGAAATCTTATTTTGGAAAATAATTTATTGTGTATATAAAGTTTATTAGCAGGACTTTGTGTTGAAAGTACTTTAGAGAGAAGAATAGTGTTGGAGAGGAGTCAAACAGCTGAGGAGAGAGATAAATGGGGGAGTTACTCTGGCAGTGGACTGGGTTGTTGGGTGAAGTTGGTGAGGGGTAATAAATCAGATTATAGGGGTGGTATGAGGACAAATGTAGGGTCAGGGATAGTGTAGCTAAAATAAATGTGAGTGAGATTATAAGTTTTAAAGAGGGCATGGTTGGTAGTTATTTAGTTTGAAAAAAAGGGCTGGGGTAGTGGCTAGTGGAGGAGTGAATAATGCAGTTAGTTTGTCTACTGTAAGTGAGATACCTGAAGGGGTTTATTTAGACTGTTGAGATAAGTGTTTGAGGTGGGAATTGGTGGCTATAGATAAACAGGTAAACCTGAAATGGTAATAATGGTTGCAGGCTAGAGTCGGGATATAGGTGGCCGAGGGGGTAATGTCCTGTAGTAGTAGGAGATAAAGGTAGTAAATGGTGCCAGATGCAAATGCTGAGATGTAATAGGTGGGAGGAATAATGTGATAAATATCTGTAAGGGTTTCTTTAACACTATTTTCAACATCCAGGAAGAAAACTGTGGTGGCTGTAGTACCTAAAGACGGTAAAGACCCATCAGACACAGCTTCATACAGACACATTTCTATTTTAAATCATGATTGCAAAGTGATTATGCCTATAATATCTAAATAAAATGAAAAGGAGTCCAATCGTGCCGTAGGTTCAAGGATGAAACAGAGTTTATTTAAAACAAATAAAACACGTTTTTGCTTCCGTTAAACGGAAGCTTCTTCAGCATAACAAGAGCGCAAGCTCAGAATGTATTTTTAAACAGAGACTTAATGACGTGTAAATTTGATTATTGATGCCTATAATATCTAAAAGAATGGTAAAGGTGTTGCCAAATTGATAGATATGGATCATTATGGTTTTGTGGAGGGGAGGCAAACATTCTACAACCTTGTAGAATAATGATGTTCCAGAGGGAAGCGGAATGTAATAAAATACCACCATTGTTGGTGGATTCTGATGCAGAGAAAACATTTGACAGAATAAGCTGGGATTTTATGATTAGGGCAAAGAAGCATTTGCATTCCCTGATACAATAAGTTTAATTATGATGATACAGGAAGGATTGGAGGCAAGCATTAAAGTGGGAGCGTTCTCTTTGATAAGCATACCTCTCAACTCTCCAGATTTTTGCAGAATGTCAAGATTTTTGCCTCATATTTTTAATCTGTTCCTCAAAATGTGTGGTTTTCTGACAAATCACTGAGGACTAAAGTCACTAAATGACAAACATTTGAGTTTATGACTTTATAACCTTCAGAAAATGCATGCTAACACAAATCTTGTTATACTAGCAACTTTCTAAGTTTATGAAAGCAATATTTAAAATGTGCCCCTACTTTTGGGCTTTTGTCCTCCCATTATTTTAGTCTTTGTCCAGATTTCTTGCTGTAAGACATTGAGGAACCAGTCATGTGTGTCTTCTTTCTCCTTTATTTGCTTTATAATGGCAAAGAAAATAAGGAACTCAGAAATCCAAGGATATTATTGGTATGGTAATCAGAAAAAGTTGGTTTACTTGCAGACAGTATTATTTTGTGCCTTACAAAACCAAAAAAAGACATCTCAGTGTTGTGGGACATTTTGAGACACTTTCCAGTCTTTTGGGATATAAAATTAATGGAAGATAAAACAAAGGCTATAGCTGTAAACTATGTACCCATACATGAATTGGTTCAGAAATATCCATATTTATGGGCATACAGTAAAATGAAGTATGTATTAATAAGGCTTCTGTTATGGCAGCTAAGGACATGTGGGAAAAGACTAAAAAGACCATACAAAAACTCAGAAACTGGAAGCCCTTGTTTATGGTTATGGACAGGAAGATACAAGATGTGAAAATGTTTTTTTTTTTTAGTTTTATTAACAGGTCAGGCATATTTTTATCAAGCACAGGAGAATTTGTGGGCAATAATTAATAAAGATTTGAAGGAATTTACCTAGGAAAGGAAAAGGGCAAGGGTCAAGTGGAATAAGTTGATCCTTCCAACAGTACAATGCGGTCTAGGATTACCTGATTTGAAGGGATATGTTAAAGCTGCACAATTAAGGCTCATATACATTACACAAGCAGAAAGCTATAATTCAAAGTGGAAAGGGATGATGATGAAACGGGGGAAACTCATGAAATAAGGAGTGTGTGGGATTTTGGATGCAGATCCTTAAGGAGAACAACCACAGCCATACAGAATATTATATTCATAAAGTAGCAGAAAGTATTACAAGAATTAAGCCAAAACAATAATGAAGGTGATTTTGCCAATATGGATGACTGCAATTAGGTGCACAGAGAATACGCAAGAGGAAGCTAGAATTTATTGGAGAAAAATGGCAAAGGAACCAAGGCATTAGGAGCAAATAACTAGACAGGGAAATTTAACAGACTGGAAAGAGGCCAAGAAAGTACAGTTGTGTGGACTTACCATAAATGTAGATTTGAGTGTATTCACTGTTACAGTCATTACATTAGGGTAATCTATTGGCAGGTTGCCCTCAGTCGGCCTGATTAACAAAGTCTTGGTCCTGTGTCGGTTGCTGTCCCTTCTTCCATGATGTCAGGTCGTCAGGGGTATAAAACATGCAGCCAACGCCATTACATCAGTTTTTCTTGCCCCAGATGTCAGCTGCCCCCCAAATGGGGAGCAAAATATATATATATATATATATATATATATATATATATATACACACACATATATATATATATATATATATATATATATATATATATATATATATATATAAAATTTAAAACCCAAAACATATACCTCCAAACAAAAGCAAATACAACAAAAAGGCTTTTAATCATAGTAAAAGAAAGGAGAGGTATAGTTAGAGAAAAACAGGGGGCTGGAGGGAGGGTAACCAGGACTGCAACAGTGAATACACTCGAACATCTACATTTATGGTAAGTGTACACAACTGTACTATGTTCTTCGTGTTTCACTGTTGCAGTCATTACATTTGGATAGAATCCCAAAGCTATGGTTGGGAGGATGGGTTTATACAGCATTAGGAGCAGCTATAAGGCCCTGCAGGACAGCAGTGGCAAAGCCAGCTCTGGATTTGGAGAAGAAAGGTAAATGGTAATGTTTGGTGAACATATGAACTGAACTCCAGGTAGCAGCTTCTAGAATGTCTCTGGTAGGAACCCCTCTGAGAAAGGCTGCAGAAGTAGATGCAGCCCTGGTGGAATGAGATCTGATCCCCTTGGGGATAGGTTTACCATGGTGCATATAGCAGAAACAAATACAATGGTTTATCCATTTGGAAATAATCTGCTTTGAAATAGCCTTTTCCTCTGCCCCTGCAGCAAATGCCACCAACAGTTGTTCAGGTTTTCTTAGAGATTTTGTCCTGTTTAAGTAGAATCTAAGTTGTCTGTGTACATCCAATGAATGCAGAATCTGCTCACCCTTGTTCTGTGGATTAGGGAAGAAAGTTTGCAGATGAATGGTCTGATTAAGAGCCACACTGGATACCACCTTAGGCATAAAGGATGGATTGGTCCTGAGAGCCACCCTGTCCGGGTAAAAAATAATGAAAGGCTCCACTGCCATAAGAGCCTGTAGTTCTGAAATCCTTCTAGCTGAAGTGACTGCTAAAAGGAAAGCTGTTTTCCAAGAGAGAAATTTTAGGTCTGCAGTAGCAGCTGGCTCATAAGGAGGTAGACTGAGTTTTTCCAAAACAAAATTGAGGTCCCATGCAGGAGTTTGTGCTCTCCTGGGAGGTCTTAATTTTTTGGCTCCTCTGAGATACTGCTTTAGCAGAGGATGAGAGAAGAGGGGAGGTTCTGTGTTGTAATGAGCTGAAATGGCAGAGGCATGGATTTTTATGGAAGAAAAAGATAGGCCCTTGTGAAGCATCTCAGTTAAATATTGCAGAATCTGAGGAATATTGGGCATTGCTGTGCTTATTCCTTGTGAATGGTTCCAGGCACAGAATCTTTTCCATTTGTCAGCATAAGATTTTCTAGTACTAGGCCTTCTAGCCTCCAAAATGACATCCATCACAGGTTTGCTGAGAGATGCCAAGGGTGAAATTAGTTGATTAGCCATGCTGCAAGATTCAAAGTTTGGAGCTGAGTGTGCAGAATTTGGTAGTTCTGCTGAGACAGTAGGTAAGGTGTCTGAGGCAGGTGCCACGGAAGAAGGTGTGACACATAGCACAGGAGTGGGTACCAGTGTTGGCGAGGCCAGTCTGGAGCAATCAGAATCATTTTTGGTTTGTCCTGTCTGACTTTTAGTAGGACTTTGGAGAGCAGAGGCAGAGGGGGAAAAGCATAGACTGATAGGTTTTTCCAGCTGACTGACAGAGCATCCACTTTCCAAGCTTTTTTGTGATGAATTCTTGTGCAGAATTTGTCCATCTGATAGTTTTGGGGTGAAGCAAAAAGATCTATGTCTGAGCTCCCCCATTTGGATGTCAACATGTTGAAAACGTGTGGTTCCAGTTTCCATTCGTGTGGATCCATAAGATTTCTGCTTAGTTCGTCTGCCAGAATATTTAGCTTTCCTGGCAGGAATTGAGCTCGTAGATGTATTTGATAAGTCAAGGCCGTGTTCCACAATGTCATGGCTAGTCTGCAAAGGGGGTAGGAATGTGTACCCCCCTACTAGTTTATGTACCACATGACTGTGGTGTTGTCTGTCTTTATCAGTAGTTGTCCTGGATGAAGTTAGTCCTTGAAGGCTGTCAGAGCATTCTGTACAGCTAGCATCTCTTTCTGATTGATATGTAGGTGCATTTGATTTGGGCTCCATTTGCCCTGAATGTATTTCCCTGCCAGATGCACCCCCAAGCATAGTCTGATGCATCTGTAGTTAGGGTTTGGGCGGCAGGGGGTGGAGTGAATGGCAGTCCCTTGTTTTGGTGGCAGGCCTCTGCCCACTGTAGAAACTCTAGTTGCAGGCAAGGTATAATAGGAATCATTGTTTCCAGGCTGTGACAATGTTGACTCCATAAACATTTTAGGTACCATTGAAGTTTCCTCATATGCAGTCTTGCATATGGAATTAGAAGAATGCAGGAGACCATGAAACCCAAGGCCTGCAGAATTTGTCTTGCAGATAGCTGGGTTTTTGTGGCCACCTGCTTGAAGTAAGTCATCAATTGAATTTGCTTTTCTGGCATAAGGTAAGTCATCTGGGCAGTTGTATTCAAGCTTGCAACCAGGAATGTAATTTTTTGAGAGGGTACCAGTTGTGATTTCTTTTCATTTATGGTGTACCCTAGGCAAGTTAGAACCCTTTTTACAAATGCCAGATGCTTTAGAAGAGTGTCCTTGTTTCCTGCCTGAATTAGACAATCATTCAGGTATGGATAAATTTGAATATTTCTTTGCCTGCAAAATGCAATTATGGGTGCCAGGCACTTTGTGAAGACCCTGGGCGCAGTAGATAAGCCAAAGGGCAGTGCAGAGAACTGGTAATGCAAGCAGCCTGCTTTGAAACGGAGGTATCTTCTGCAAGATTCCCTAATTGGGATATGCAGGTAAGCCTCTTTTAAGTCTAGAGTTACCAACCAAACATCTTTGCCTAACATAGGTAGTAACTGTTGAAGAGTTAGCATCTTGAATTCCGGAATGTCCAGAAATGTATTTAGAATGGATAAGTCCAGAATTGGATGCCATGATTTGTCTTTTCTGGGTACCAGGAAAAGTCTTCAATAGAAACCTTGTCCCTTTTCCTCTTCTGGTACTGGTTGAATAGCCCCTATATTCATGAGGGACAGAACTTGTTTCTGGGCCTCTGCCCACTGATTTGGAGGCAGATCTGGCCATCCGTTTGGGATTGGCAATGTGTGGAAATGAAATCTGTATCCCTGGGATACTATATTTAAAACCTATTTGTTCTGGGTAATCAGGTGCCAGTTTCGTGCATGAAGTGGCAGCTTTCCCCCCAAAGGGGTGGCCAAAAGGTAAGTGCTTGGTAATTGTAGAGGAAAGTCATTGAGACTTTTTACCATAGGGAGGTGCCTTGTTGCTTCCAGGTTTGGAGGTGGAGGCACCCCATTGTTTTGTTCTAAAATTCCTTGTGACTGAAACCTGGAGCCTTTGGAATGTCTGGATTTGACTTGAGTGGCTCTCGGGGGAACTGAAAAGGACCAGTTCTTAGTAGGCCAGTGCCTACTAAATCTGGGTGGCTGCACTTGTAAGAAATCTTTCATGGTTTGCATAGATTTAAGCTTTATCTTCCATCTTTTTTTAAACTTCTTCAGCCTTATTACCAAAGAGACTGTTCTTTTGTAAAGGAGCATCCAACAAGTTTGCTTTAACATGGTCAGGCAGATTTTGCTCTTTGAGCCAAGCATGCCTTCTTATCACAGATCCAGTTACAGCAGCCCTGCAAGAGGCCTCCAAAGAATCAAAACCACATCACAAAGTATGTTTTCCAACTTGTACAGCTGATTGTAATAAATCCTGCAACTCTTTATTTTCCACACAGTCAGAGATCAATATCATTTTCTATTTAAGTAGACCCATGACATGCTGTTGATATTTAAGCATATGAAATTGACAGTTTAAAGCCCTGATTGCCAAGGTTGCAGACGTGTAAACCTTCTTACCCATTCTATCCAGTGCCCTGGAATCTCTGTCAGAAGGGGTAGGATTTTTAGCAGTAGAGGCCTTAACGCCCCTGGGACCCTGAGAAATGGTTTCAGGATCAGCAGTAGGGTTTTTGAAAAGGAATTTGTGGGAGTCAGGAACCCTGTAGTATCTGTCTGGCTTACTATTAGCCGGAGGCAGAGAATCGGGGATCATACTGGATTCTGAAAAAACATCATCAACAATGTCTAGAACAGGAGTATAGTCAAAGGCCTATGCTGAGGAAGAAGAAGAAAATCTCTAAGTCTCTTTTTAGATTCAGAAAAATCCTGACATTCCCAGTGGAAGTGTTCCCTTAAGGTATGTAAAGATTCTCCAAAAGAGAAATCCTCAGGGGGAGAAGCAGAAGGGATGGAATCTTCTGCATCAGAGTCCTCATAAGTAGATGTAGAATCCTGTTCAGAAGAAGAATCAGAAGAAATAGAAACCTGATCTGAAGATTCATAGTCAGTGCCTTGCCGAGGCCTCTTAGCAGGAGGGGGATGGCTACCCCTGATCAAGGTAATTAAATCTTCAGCCATTTTGATCATTTGTTTTTTAGGCATTGGAGCCTGTACACATGGCCCAAGCATCGGTTTTTTAGACACAGAAGTAGATTTTGGCCTTAGTTTTGAAGATGGCATTGGTTTAATATACAAATCTTTAGGCCTGAAAACACCCTCAGAAGCCGGTGCCTGCACAATGACTCCGGACCCACCTAAGGTAGAGACATCCGCGGGTTCAATACTTAAAGCATCTGGCGGCATACCGGACTCCAAATGGGTCTCAGTAGAGGCCTGCGAATCAAAAGTAGTGGGTATCAGGGGCTGCGAAAGCGCCTCACTGAGTACCGGCGACTGGCTTAGGAGAAGCGCCGTCATCAGTTTTGGACCTCGACTGTCTGTCTCTGTCTTTTTCTTTGTGTTTTTTAGGTATTCTGGTAGTCAGATTGCTAACCGACGACATTTCTGGATAGTTAAATCTTGAGCCAAAATATTTAGAAGCAAAAATATACCGACGTTTAATCGTGCGTTGATTAAATTTACCACAAAACCGACAGCAAGGCACATTGTGGTTAGGGCCTAGGCAAGGAATACAGTACAAATGAAAATCCTTATGAGGTATTTGCTTCCCACAAGTAATGCAATTATTAACTTTTACTGACATCGGTAAGGAGCAAGAAAAAGTTTCTGCAACGGGGTACTTAACTTTTAGTTGAAGACTTCGGTTCTGAAACTCGAAAACGAAAATTTCAGGAGTCGGCCGACCAGTACTTGCGAACTGCTTCTGTTTTGGGCACTGCGTGGCAAGAAAGACTGATGATTGCAGGTAGCCCTCAGTCGGTCTGATTAACAAAGTCTTGGGTCCTGCGTCGGTTGCTGTCCCTTCTTCCATGATGTCAGGTCGTCAGGGGTATAAAACATGCAGCCAACGCCATTACATCAGTTTTTCTTGCTCCAGATGTCAGGTGCCCCCCTAATGGGAAGCAATTAAATATAAAAGTACAAAGATATACCTCCAACAAAAAAAAAAGCAAATACACCAAAAAGGCTTTTAAGCATAGTAAAGGAAAGTAGAGGTATAGTCAAAAGAAGTTAGGGGGCTGGAGGGAGGGTAACCAGGACTGCAACAGTGAATACACTTGAACATCTACATTTATGGTAAGTGTACACAAATGTACTATGTTCTTTGTGTTTCACTGTTGCAGTCATTACATTTAGGTAGATTCCCAAAGCTATGGTTGGGAGGAGGAATTTAGATAGCGTTAGGGCCAGCTATAAGGCCCTGCAAGACTGCAAAGGCAAAGCCAGCTCTGGATTTAGAGAAAATTGGCAAATGATAATGCTTGGTGAAAGTATGTACAGAACTCCAGGTAGCAGCTTCTAGGATGTCCCTGGTAGGGAAGCTTCTGAGAAAGGCTGTAGAGGTAGATGCAGCCCTGGTGGAGTGAGGTCTGATCCTCTGGGGGATAGGTTTTCCTTGGTGCTTATAGCAGAAATGAATGCAATGACTTATCCATTTAGAAATGATTTGCTTTGAAATAGCCCACCCCTCTGCCCCTGCAGCAAATGCCACCAGCAGTTGTTCAGATTTCCTTTGAGGTTTAGTCCTGTCCAAGTAGAATCTAAGTTGTCTGTGCACATCTAGGGAATGCAGTATCCGTTCCCCTTTATTCTGTGGATTGGGAAAGAAAGTTGGCAAATGAATGGACTGATTAAGAGCCACACTGAATACCACCTTGGGCATGAAGGATGGCTTGGTTCTGAGGGACACCCTGTCCGCATGAAAGATGATGAAAGGCTCCACTGTCCTAAGGGCCTGTAATTCAGATAACCTTCTAGCTGAAGTGATTCCTAAAAGGAAAGGTGTTTTCCAAGAAAGAAATTTTAAATCTTCAGAAGCAGCTGGTTCGAAAGGAGGTAGAGTGAGTTTCTCCAAGACAAAGTTAAAGTCCCAGGCTGGGGTTGGAGCTCTCCTGGGTGGTCTCAAATTTTTGGCCCCTCCGAGGAACTGCTTGAGCAGTGAATGAGAGAAGAGGGGAGGTTCTGTGTTACAATGAGCTGAAATGGCTGAGGCATGGATTTTAATGGAGGAGAAAGACAGGCCCTTGTGAAGCATCTCAGTTAAGTATTGTAAAATCTGAGGTAAATTGGGTGCTGCTGTGCTCATCCCTTGAGACTGGTTCCAGGCACAGAATCTTTTCCATTTTTCAGCATACAATTTTCTAGTACTAGGCCTCTTTGCCTCTAAAATGATACCCATCACAGGTTTGCTGAGGTATGGTAAAGGAGAGATTAAGTAATTAGCCAGGCTGCAAGGTTCAGTGTTAGAAGCTGAGGGTGTAGAATCTGGTTCTCCTGCTGAGACAGCAGGGAAGGAGTCTGAGGCAGGTGCCATGGAGATAACCATGACACACTACACAGGAGGGGATACCAGTGTTGGAGCGGCCAGTCTGGAGCAATCAAAATCATCCTTGGTTTGCCCTGTTTGATTTTTAGTAGTACTTTGGGGAGCAGAGGCAGTGGGGGCAAGGCATAGACTGATAGGTTTTTCCAGCTGAAGGACAGACCATCCACTTTCCAGGCTTGTTTGTGGGGAGTCCTTGTGCAAAATTTGTCCAATTGGTAGTTCTGGGGAGAGACAAACAGGTCTATATCTGGGCTCCCCCATTTGCTTGTCAACATGTTGAAAATCCTTGGTTCCAGTTTCCACTTGTGTGGGTCCATGAGGTTTCTGCTTAGTCCGTCTGCCAGTGTATTTAATTTTCCTGGCAGGAATTGAGCTTGTAGGTGCACTTGGTAGCTCAAGGCTATGTTCCACGATGCCATGGCTAGTCTGCAGAGGGGGTAAGAATGTGTACCCCCCCCTGCTTGTTTATGTACCACATAACAGTGGTGTTGTCCGTCTTTACCATTAGTTGTCCTGGAAGAATGTGGTCCTTGAAGGCTGTCAGAGCTTTCTGTATAGCTAACATTTCTTTTTGATTGATATGCAGGTGCATTTGACTTGGGTTCCATTTGCCCTGAATGCACTTCCCTGCCAGGTGAACCCCCCATGCATAGTCTGATGCATCTGTTGTTAGGGTTTGGGTGGAAGTGGGTGGTGTGAAAAGTAGTTCCTTGTTTTGGTGGCAGGCCTCTGCCCACCAAAGAAACTCTAGGCGTAGGCAAGGTATGATAGGAATCATTGTTTCTAGGTCCTGAGAATGTTGACACCATAGGCTTTTTAGATACCACTGTAGTTTCCTCATATGCAGTCTTGCATATGGAATTAGAAGAATGCAGGAGGCCATGAACCCCAAGGCTTGCAGTATTCTTCTTGCAGATAGCAGGGTTTTTGTGGCCACTTGTTTGAAGTAGGCTGTCAAATGAATTTGTTTTTCTGGCGTGAGGTAAGCCATCTGGGAAGTTGTATTTAAGCTTGCTTCCAGGAATATAATTTGTTGACAGGGTACCAGGTGTGATTTCTTTTCATTTATGGTGTACCTCAGACAAGTTAGAACCCTTTGTACAAAGGCCAGATGATTCAAAAGTATGTCCTGGCTTTCTGCCTGAATTAGACAATCATTCGGGTATGGGTATATTTGAATATTTCTTTGCCTGCAAAATGCAATAACTGGAGCTAGGCACTTTATGAATACCCTGGGTGCAGTAGATAAGCCAAAGAGCAGTGCAGAGAACTGATAGTGCGTGTAGCCTGCTTTGAAGCATAGGTATCTTCTGCAAGATTCTCTGATTGGGATGTGCAGGTATGCTTCTTTTAAATCTAGTGTTGTTAACCAGGCATCTTTGCCTAGCATAGGAAGCAATTGTTGAAGAGTCAGCATCTTGAATTTTGGAATCTCCAAAAAGGTGTTTAGAGTAGACAGGTCCAGGATAGGATGCCATGAATTGTCTTTTCTGGGTACCAGGAAAAGTCTCGAGTTGAAACCTTGTCCCTTTTCTGCTTAAGAGAGAAAGTACTTATTTTTGGGCCTCTGCCCAATGATTTGAGGGTAGGTCCGGCCACCCGCTTGGTGTTGGCAACGTGTGGGACACTATATTTAAAACCCATTTGTCCTGGGTAATGAGTTCCCAATTCTTTGCATGAAGAACAATCTTTCCCCCCAAAGGAGCAGTCAGTTGATAAGTGTGTGGAAATTTTAAAAAGAAGTCATTGAGACAGTTTACCATAGGGGGAGTCTTATTCCCAGATTTGGAAGTGGAGGCCCCCCCACTGGTTAGTTCTGTGTGTCCCCTGGGACTGAAACTGGGGTTTTTGCTGTGTCTGGGTTTGGCTTGAGAAGACCTGGAAGGAGCTGGAAAGGACCAATTCCTAGAGGGCCAGTGCCTACTAAATCTAGCAGGCTGTACTTGTAAAAAACCTTTTAACAGTTTGCATAGATTTAGCTTTACCTTCCATCTTTTTAAGAACTTCCTCAGCCTTGTTGCCATACAGGCGGCCTAATTTAAAGGAGCATCCAACAATTTAACTTTAACATGATCAGGCAAAGATTGCTCCTTAAGCCAAGCATGCCTTCTGAGCACAGACCCAGTAACAGCAGCCCTGCAAGAGGCCTCTAATGAATCAAAACCACATTGCAAAGTATGTTTTCCAACTTGTTCAGCAGAATGCATTAAATCCTGTAATTCTTTATTTTCCACACAGTCAGGAATTAGGGTTGCCAGGTTTCTTTGTGGCTAAAACCGGACTAAGGTCACACCCCTCTCATCACCCATAACTCCACCCATTCCCACCCCCTCTCCCATCCACGCTCCACCCATTTTGTGACATCATTGTGACATCAGCTATGGGAACACCCTCTTTCTGTTCCAGATGCCTGCATTCAGCCGATTTACTATGCTTTTCTGTAAAAAAAGCATAGTAAATCATCCAATTTAACAAACACTGATAGTCTGTTTCCTTCTGTGAAACAGAATACTGGAGTTTGTACAGCGTTTTCCTGACTACCAGCAAATTGATTTTATTTGTGGATAGTCCAAAAAAAAAAAAGGATATGTGGCAAGAGGGATGATTTCCAATTTCCCACCTATTGGTCAAAGTTATGCTTAAATAGTGTCTAGGGATGGACTCTGCTTCACATGGATGGGAAGCTTGTTCGAGTGCATGGGGACCCTGTGAGACACATTTGTGTCTCATCAACATAGCCTATTTATGTCACAAGCAAAATAAATCCTTGGATCTAATGGTTCTGATACTGTTAGTTTTATGCATGTCCACTACACAGGGCTGTTCTTTTTTATGTCTTGGATATAAAAATGTACGCAAGTTAAATAATACTGCAGTCTGCACCCTGCTGTATACTAAAAACAAATTGTGGCAGTCACAGTGGCACAATACCCGAACTTCACACGTGTCTGGTTTTGAATGAAATTTGTAATGAGCTTCTCTCATTTAATACTTAAAAGTGGTTAACAGAGAAAAAACAAAATTCTGGAATTGTTAAAGAGCAACAGGCAACTTTCACAATGCTCAGCCACACTGAATTAAGTACAGACACTGGGCTTTAAGAATAATGGAGCAACTCTGCAATACAATATACAACAGCATCCATTTAAACTTACAAATAGGTTCATAGGTTCATAGGTGTGTACTAGGCTAATAGCCCTGGAGCCTTTACAAGCCTAGCCCATAGGATTACCCTATCATGCCACGCGACCTTAGTTCCCAGTGCCTCTGTCAAGTAGAGCCACTGGAGTTATCCCCGGGGTGAAATTTTCTATTTCCCATCCACTCATCAAAATTTATCTTGAAGAGGGCCAGTGAGGTGCTCTGTTTGACATGTATGGGAAGTCTATTCCATAGCATGGGCAGTCTCTGGGTTATGAACCTGTCCCTCCAGCTTGTTCTGTTGATTGTGGTAATAAGGTTAAGGTTTCTGGGAGCATGTGGTGCGGAGGGATTGGGATTTCTTTAGATGTAGGATTTCTAACAGAGCTGGGTCAGACATGGATTTGTAAGTCAAGCAGAGATCGACTCTAAGTAGGTGATATGAGACAGAGAATAGTTGGAGTTTTTTGAGTCCGTCCATATAGGACAAGTGTTTAAGGCCTAAGATCCTCATTGTGAGGTACTTTTGCGGCCTATCCAGTTGTTGCAACTGTCTAGTGAGGTACATGCCAAATGGGGCACTGTATTCGATGACTGGCCTAATGAGGGAAGAGTAGAGGGAGGCAATGACCTCTTTCTTCCTGGATGCAAAACCCTTAGTAATGAGATGTGACACACAGAAGGACGCAATGTGGTGGTCAAAAAAGGGGTTGCTGTCAACCTGTGTTCCCAGATCTCTTATAATCCTTCTGTGTTCAGTGGACTACCATCGATGCTGTAATTCATGGGAACCAGGCTTTTCCCAAAGGGGATGATGACACATTTTTTGGCATTGAGCTTAAGGCCATGGTTCTGACACCAGTCGTTGGTCTCAGTGAGGCCTTTCTGTAGGATTTCAACATCACTTGAGGAGTTAATAATAGCTCCCAACTTGCAATCGTCTGCAAACTTTATCAGCCAGAGTCCCTCGTGTTGGCCTGGACTTCAGAGAAGTTGATACCAAACAGGAGACGACCCAGGACTGAACCCTGTGCAAGCAGATAACCCAAATGCAATGACTGCAACAGTGAAACACGAAGAACATCCTTGGGTTGACATAACACCATTTTCTTTTCTTTTTCTGCCTCTTTTTTCACACTTTTCTTCAGTTAGCGCATGGACAACTGAGTAGTGCACCAATGTATACCTGCATGTATCACTCTCAAAAAATCAAAGAAAAGAAACAAAGCCAATAATAAAAATAAGGGACATAAGCCTAAAAAATATAGACAAGTTTTAATACATGCTGAAAACTTGATACTATAACAGATTTTGCATTATCATGAATTTCCTGAAGGATATGGAGTCTGAAACTCAAATGTCTGTCATTATTTTCTGACTTTAGCCTTTATTTGTTCGAGTGTATTCACTGTTGGCATTGCAGTCATCACACTTAGGTTATCTGCCTGCAGGTAGCCCTCAGTTGTCCTGAATACTTGGGATTGGGATTTCATCATCAGATGCAAACATGCAGCCAATGCCATTACATCAGGTTTTTCTTGCCCCTGATGTCAGGAGCCCCCAAAATAGGAAGCAATCAAATGGTGTGGAACTGGTAGAAAGTAAGAAAGACAGGGGCTGGAGGGGAGGGTAGGAGACTGCAACAGAATACACTCGAACATCATCATTTATTAAGTGTACACAACTGTACAAAGCTGAGGAAGGGTGGAGCAAAGAGTAGTAGGGCTGGGCTAGCAGGCCTTGTAAGACTGCTGTGGCAAATCCAGCTCTGGATTTTAGAAAAGATAGGTAAGTGGTAATGCTTGCTTGTGAACAGAACTCAGAACTCCAGGTTGCAGGGCCAGGATGTCCGGAGACTCCCTGAGAAGAAAGCTAGAGAGTGAGGGAAGCCCTAGTGGAATGAGAGGCCTGATCCCCTGTGGTGTAGGTTTTCCATGGTGTTTGTAGCAGAAATGATGCAGTGTGCTATCCATTTAGAAATGGTTTGCCAGAACCTGAGCTGTCAGTGCATGTCCAAGGAAAAGATTGGTAAATGGATGGATTGGTTTAAAGCCACACTGGATACCACCTTGGGCAAAAAGATGGGTTAGTCTGAGAAGGGACTGTGTGGAAATGGGAAGAGGGTACCACAGCCATAAAGGCCTGTAACTCCTGTACTACTCTTCTTGCTGAAGTGATGATTAGCAGTAAGGCTGGGAGCTCTCCTTGGGGGTCTTAAATTGTTAGCTCCTCTCAGGAACTGTTTGATCAGAGGGTGAGAGAAGAAGGGTGGCTCAATATTGTAATGAGCTGAGATGGCAGAGGCATGAATCTTAATTGATGAGAAGGATAGATTTGAGACAAGGTGGGCATGGCTGTGTCATTCCCTTGAGACAGGCTCCAAGAACAGAATCTTTTCCACTTTTCTGAATAGGATTTCCTAGTACTGAGCCTCCTGGCCTCAAGGATAACATCCAGCAACTGTATGCTGAGTGTTGCTGGTGATGTAATCCGGGAATAAGCCAGGCTGCCAGGTTCAGGGTTTGCAGCTGAGGATGCAAAAAGTCCCTCCTCCTGGGACAGCAGAGACAGACTGCATAGGAGTGAGTCTGGTGCAATAAGGATTGTCCTTGGTCTGTCCTGTTAGATCTTGAGAAGTACAGAGGTTTTCCCATGTGAAGGGATAGGGCATCCACTTCCCAAGCTTGGCTGTGGGGTTGATGGTTTTGGGGACACTGTGTATTAGAAGTTTGAATGAGTTTGGTTCCAGTTTCCACCCATTAGATTTTTGATTAAGTCATCTGCCAGTGAATTTTGTTTGCCTGGCAGGAATTGAGCTTGCAGGTGCACTTGGTTGCTTAAGGCTGTGTTCCACAGAGGAGTTCACCCCTGCTTGTTTATGTACCACATAACTGTGGTGTTGTATGTCTTTATCAGGAGTTGTCCTGGCAGGATAAGGTATTTGAAGGCTGTCAGTATGCATTGCTAGCTAATGTTTATTTTTTTTGATTGATATGCAGGTGATTTGTCCTGGGCTCCATTTGCCTTGAATGCATTTGCCTGCCATGTGAACCACCCATGCATAGTCTGATGCATCTGTTGTCAAGAGTTTGGATGGCGGGGGGTAGTGAGATAGGAAGTCCCTTGTTGTGGTTGCAAGCCTCTGCCCACCAAAGGAACTCTGTCCGGCATCACTGTTTCCAGGTCCTGAGAATGTTGACACCAGAGACTTTTTAAGTATCATTGAAGTTTCCTCATATGCAGTCTTGCATATGGAATCAGTAGAATACATGAGGCCATGAACCCTAGGGCTTGCAGTATGGGTTTGGGTGGCCAGTAGTTTGAAATAAGTTGTCAAATAAACCTGCTTTTCTGGAGTGAGGAAAGCCATCTGGGAAGGTGTGTTCAAGCTTGTTCCCAGGAATACAATCTTTTGGCTGGATACCAGATGTGATTTCTTTTCGTTGATGGTATACCCCAGAGAAGTTAGGAGTCTTTTTACAAACATCAGGTGCTGGAGTAGCAATTCCTGACTATCTGCCTGAATCAGGCAATCAAGAAGGTATGGGTAAATTTTAATATTTCTCTGCCTGCAGTAAGCAATGGCTGGAGCTAGGCACTTTGTGAATACCCTGGGTGCAGTAGATAAGCCAAAAGGAAGTGCAGAGAACTGATAATGCATAGAGCCTGCCCTAAAACGTAGATATTTCCTGCAAGATTCCTTTATGTGGATGTGCAGATAAGCTTCTTTTAATTCTAGGGTGACTAACCAGGAGTCCTTGGCTAGCATAGGAAGGAGCTGCTGGAGTGTAAGCATTTTGAATTTTGGTAGCACCAGGAAGGTGTTTAGAGTTGACAGATCCAGAATAGGGCACCAATAATTCTCTTTCCTGGGCACCAATAACAGCCTGGAGTAGAAACCCTGTCCCCTTTGCTCTGTTTGGAACCGGTTGAATAGCCCTGATACTGAGAAGAGAAAGTATTTGCTTTTGGGCCTCTGTCCACTGGTTTGGAGGAAGGTCTTGAGGTTGGCAGGCAGGGATTTTTTGCATGCACTCCTAGGGGTGGGCATGGCTGGGAAGGATTAAGTTTTCCATAGGGGGTGGCTTACCACTCCCAGTTTTTGAGGAGGAACTACTCCATTGTTTAGATCTGTGCATACCCTGAGACTGTAGTCTTTGTGCTCTGTTGCCCCTGGGTTTGGGCTGAGAAGGTCTTTTTTGAAGGCCAAATGCCTACTGAATCTAGGTGGCTGTACTTGTAAGAAATCTTTAACAGTTTCATGGATTTAGCTTTTTCCTCCATCTTTTTAAGAACAACTTCTACTTTAGAGCCAAACAAACATTCTTGGTTTAATGGAGCATCTAGTAATTTTGCCTTGACATGGTCTGGCAAGATTTGTTCCTTCAGCCAAGCATGCCATCTCAGAAGAGACCCAGTGACAGCAGCCCTGCAAGATGCTTCTAAGGCATCAGAACCACACTGCATAGTATGTTTACCAACTTGGTTTGCAAAATGCATTAAGTCTTGAAAGTCCTTATTTTCTGCACAATCAGGAATCAACAACATTTTCTGTTTAATTAGATCAATAATATGCTGCTGGTACTTCAGCATGTGAAACTGGCTGGCAAAAGAAATGATGGATGGCAAGCAGAGGTTGATACCTTCTTATACTTACCCCCTAGAGCATCTAGAGAATAGAGGCCTTAATAACTTTAGGTCCCTGGGAAATGGTCTCTGGATCCGCAGTGGGATTTTTAAAGAGGTGGTAGATTCCATGAAGACATCATCTACACTCTCTTAGGGTATGCAAGGTTTCACCAAAGAAAAGTCCCTCTGGGGAGGCTGAGGGAAGAAAATCCACTGTCAGAGTCCCCTAGGTAGATAGAGGTAATGGTGTGTAATCACAACAGGGGTCAAAGTCATCGGACTCATGGTCTGAAGAATCAGAAAGAAAATCATCTTCAGCCATTCTAAGCATTTATTTCTGTGGCATGGAAGCTTGAGAATGTGCTTTGGTCATTGGAACTCTGGGCCCTGAGAATTGGTAGATTTAGACATTAACAAAGTAGTCAGAACATCGGAAGGTCTGAATATGCCCTCGGCTCTGGACCCATCCAAGGTAGAGACATCCACAGGTTCCATAGTCGAAGAAGCATCTCGGTCTCAGTAGAGCCCTGCAAATCTGTAGAAGTGGGTAACAGGGTCTGTGAAAGCACCTCACTGAGTATTGGCAGACTGGCTACTAGCTTAATGGAAGTGTCATCGGCAGTTTTGGACCTATGCGGTCTGTTTCTGTCTTTATCTTTGCATTTTTTCAGAAGATAGGTAGTTGGGTGGCTTACCGAAGCCATTTTGGAATACGGAGAATGAGAGTGAAAAAATTTAGAGACAAAAATAGCCCGACGATGAGTAGTTCAGGCATTGAACAAGGCACAAAACCAACAGCGAGGGACGTCGTGGTCTGGGCCTAAACAGGTGACGCAGTAAGAATGAAAATCTCTGTGAAGTATTTGTTTTCCACAGGCAAGACAATTGCTAACTTTTTCTGACATCAGTTAGAGCAAGAAAAAAGGATCCCCAATGGGGTACTTAGCTTTAGAAAACTTCAGGTTTGAAACTTGAAAAATGAAAATTTCAGGTAGCTGCCGACCAGCACTTGTGAACTGCTACTGCTTCAGGCTCCTGCACGGCAAGAAAAGCTGATGTAATGGCGTCGGCTGCATATTTTATACCCCTGATGACCCGACATCATGGATGAGGCAGAAATCCCAAGACTTTGGTATTCGGGCTGACTGAGGGCTACCTGCAGGCAGATAACCCAAGTGTGATGACTGCAACAGTGAAACACGAAGAACATCTGGACATTCTGTGAAAATCTATACAGTTAAGAGGTATGACTGTATACAACAATATCCACTAATTCTAACTCTGTATCTTAGTCTCTTGGTAGTACCTGCCTTTCTCATCATTGTGAACTGAACATGATTGCTGTTTTAAAAAAAAAAACTCATCTTACAAAGGCTGCTTGTTTAGACATATTAACAATTTACAAAGATTTACAAAGTTCTACAGTTTCAGTCTCTCTCTTACACATACATACACACACACACACACACACACACACACACACACACACACACACACACACACACACACACACACACACCATGTCTCTGAGGTATACTATGAGTTGCCTTTTTTTCACACTAACATTTTTCAAGACTTCTGTTTTAGCTAATTGGAAATAAAAGCTGCATCTCCCCTTCTAGGCACAAGTGGATATTTAAACATTGTATTTAACTCTTAATGAAGGGCTGACACCAGTTAAAAAAGCTAAAGTACATCTGTGTGAGTGTCTTTGTGTTTTCAGATAAGGGTTAATGTTTCTTTTCCTGTTTAGTTGTTAATACAATACTAGATTTACGGTTAGTACTATATTGAATGCCTTTATACCAAATGAAACTAATTGAAAAGTTGATATTGTGCACTTTTATAGAAATTTTTTTTAACCAATGAGAGAATTGTCTGAAATTGACAACAAATAGTTCCTTGCCATCCCTGCTACTTCTAGTGACTATGTAATAATGATGACCTGTTAAAATCGTTATTTAGAATATTGTAATGACTTTAATTTAGGTTATGACAGCTATAGAAGATCATTTCCATTGAAACTGTGCTACTTTATCAGTTTCACCTTTAAAAGGGTTTAACAAATGTATATCTTCCAGACAGATACAATTTAGTATTATTATTATTATTTTGAGAGTGTAATGTTAAGGCTGGTGTTTGTTGAATTATGAAATTAAAACATGTGAGTTATATAGTTTAACAAAACTTAAAATGGCTAGCATAAATGGATTTTGAAAAACACTGCTAATGAATATGTATTAAAACCAGGGAGGAAACCCAGTACTTATAAAGTCATGGTAATTAGACATCTGTATGTCATTTTTGTCTAGCATTAACAAATATAATCAGCTTGTCACCTGACCACTTTTGAAATATACTCCGGAATCTTTCAGCTTGCTTACTAGGGAACACCAACTAGGTTCTCCTCTCTGAACAGCATGTTAGAAATCTTTAGCTTAACACCCAGTTCATACATTTTTATAAATTAACAACATTTTACAAATCTTTAATAACCTTCTCCCAGAATGTCCAATATGTTTTCTATTTACAGCTATAGTTATACAGTAGCCATACTTCTAGATAGCATCCTTTAGAGTCACTTACAGCAAATGGTCTCTGTTGAAAAACATTAACCACCTGCTCACAGGTAGAAAACATATGGGTATTTATTGTTCAGCAGGAAGGACGGTGCAGGGATTCCATCAATGTAACTAAAATGTATACTTATGTCAAACACAGATATACTGTCCATACAGCTCATAAATTAGTAGATGAGGGACCCACAACAAACTACATGCTAACCTTGTTGCATTTTTTTCTTACAAGGAGAGACATCTTTGCTTGCAGCTGGTAAAGGGATTGTCCCTTTGTGTAAAAAAAAAAAAAAAAATACATACTGACCTTGCTGTGTTTTTTCTTACAAGGAGAGACATATTTGCTTGTGGCTGCTATATGGTCTGTCCCTTTGTAAAAGAAAAAACAAACAAACAAACAACAACAAAAAAACTACATACTAACCTTGCTGTGTTTTTTCTTACAAGGAGAGACATCTTTACTTGTGGCTGGTGTGGGGTTTGTCCCTTTGTAAAAAAAAAAAAAAAAAAAAAAAAAAAAAAACTGCAAGGAACTAGTACTACTGTGTTAACCGTGAACCTTATTTTTCTAATCTGCAATTTTCATGTCAATTTAGGCGTCTGTTTATATAATTGGTTGTAGCTTCCCTAGACTGTAGCAATACACTGTAGTGAAGTACACAACAGATAATCAGACACACTGTTAATGCACTAGTTCACTAGTGCTTCACTAAGGAGATCAGTTTGAATTTGCACTGTTGCCTTTATAAGTACAGTTTGTATTGGAATGTAAAACATATGTACAATGGTTTTAAACTCAGACCTTGACTGGTTATTGTATTTAAGTTATTTGTTACTCTTGATGTTTTATCAAGTTTGTAACATTATGTCTTTTAATGTTAAAGTATTTAAGTGATGACTTTTTCTTACTGGTTAATGAAGCAATTGCATTATTTTATAAAAATCTCATTGTCTCCAAGGTGTCAGAAGAATAAACTAGAATAATATTGAGACAGTTGTCTTCCTTTCTTTGTGATTTTATGCACATTGTTACAAAAAGACGGAGCAGTCCTACTTCATTACATCACTGTAGTATTGTCTATCACTACTTCACTATGCATGGAGTAAACGCCGATTTGAATGTCCCACTAGCCAAGTACAAGGCCATTGTCTGCTTTATACTGGCATGTTTATGCACTATGGTTGAGTTTGCAACCTCGATGTTCTTATTACTCTATGGTAGGGTTGCAATGTCACTGGACTTCTCTCTACTCCAAATTTGTCCTGCATAGGTTAAGAAGCATCTGCTGTGAAGGTTTCCTTTCCCTATAGGAAAACTGTGAGTTTGCCCTTTTTGTACTGTATAAAGTAAACGCTTTTCCTCATGGAAGCAAGTATCACTTCCTGCAGACGGTAATTGTGCTACTGTCAGAGACCTCCAAGATACTACGTGATTTTTTTGTACATAGTCTAGTTAGTGAGACCATTAGAATATGAAAGGACATGTGCCCAGGATTCTTTGATTCCCACTGGCTGACAGCTGCAACTTTTGTAGTGTCACATCTGCAAGGTGTGCTTTAAATGGAGAACTCTTTTATTGGGGATACAGAGGTGCCTGTTGTTTGCATTCGGATGTACCCTAAGAAAAATCTTTGACTTTTCCATTACCATACTTGATCTGTAGATGTACAGAAATAGCCACAGACTGGATAAGAAATGCAAGATGAGCATAAGTGATTTCTTGCCTTCATTCTGTTGATGAGTATTGGATCAAACAGTCACCCATTCTGAGTAAATATGCATCCCTTGCACCCTCAGAAACATGAACACTGGGCAACCATTCAGTGAATGCCTGTGAGACTGTAGACAGAGCAAAAGACAGGGAACTAAACTGAAGATGGCTTTGCCCTACCTTGAATCATAAGCCCTTCCCATGCTCCTTATGGGTGGAAATGTGGAGACATGCATCCATACAAGTCCAGAGTGAAAAAAACATCTTTGAAATTAACAGTTGCAACAGGAACTGGAGGGTAAACTCAAAAAATTGTTTACCTTCAAAAGGTCCAAGGTGTCCAGAAGAAATCATTTTTCAGAATGAGGAACAGAGTGCTTCTTTTGATGCACTCTTTCCCCAGTTCCACAGGCAAACAGCAGTGTTATGTAGTGCTTATCTTGAGGGACTGGTGGCATGGCCATAAAGCCAAGTTCATTTACTCATCTGTTGGAAATCACACTGAGACAGTTTCCCTTGAAGTGAAAAAGAATGCCCCCAAGAGGTGGGAAGGGCAGTGGGAGGACAAGGGGGTGAGGAAGAACAGTAGGGTGGGGGCATAGTCAACGCTATCTACTAAATACTTTTAAGTCTAAATCCTTCAGCCTTATTCTGTGCCTCCTCTCCAAGCCTATATTTTTTCTGTGTTTGAGCTGATCTTCTCTGTTGTGCTTTCTCCCAAAATAAAAACACTGACAGTTTGGATATTATCTACTTTACCGAAGAATGAGTGAATGAAATAACTGTTTCAGTGATTCCATACTTCTCACATTTTCCTTTAACTTTTTGAACATTCCTTATTCTTGATCTTGTGAGGGGGCCAAACAGCAAACCTTTGTTAAAGGGTATATCAAGCATTTATCCTTTAATATCTTCTGATATCAGCTATAGTCTAAGCCAGGCATATCTTCCTATTTTCTTGCTGCTATGCTACAGGCCTACACTGTATTATAGATTAATTTAATGGCATGCCATGCCATACCCACACTGAAAGTAGATCAGGTTAATCTGCACACCTTCTTATAGGTTCATAGGTGTGTACTAACCTCACTACCATCACTTTCACAATTTAAAATCAGGCTACTATGCTAATGGCTTTGGAGCCTTTACAAGCCTTGCCCATCGGATTACCCTGGCTTCATGCCACCCGACCTTAGTTCCCAGTGCCTCTGTCAAGCACAGTCACTGGTGTGATTCCTGGGGTAAGTTTTATTTCTCATCCACTCATCAACATTTCTCTTGAAGAAGGCCAGTGAAGTGCTCTGCTTGACATGTATGGGAAGTCTATCCCATAGCATGGGCAGTCTCTGGGTTACGAATCTGTCCCTCCAGCATGTTCTGTTGATTGTGGTAATGAGGTTGAGGTCTCTGGAGCGTGTGGTGCAGAGGAATTTGGATTTCTTTAGACATAGCATTTCTAACATAGCTGGGTCAGACATTGCTTTGTAAGTCAAGCAGAGATCACCTCTAAGTAGACAATATGAGACAGAGAATAGTTGGAGTTTTTTGAGTCTGTCCATATCCCAAGAGTTCAAGGCCTAGGATCCTCTTTGTGAGGCAGCCTCTCCAGCTGTTGCAGGTGTCTAGTAAGGTACATGCCAAATGGGGCATTGTACTCAATGATTGGCCTAATGAAGGAAGAGTAGAGGGAGACAATGACCTCTTTCTTCCTGGATGCAAAACCCTTAGTAATGAGATGTGCCACATAGAAGGACTTTCTGACCACGGTGGCAATGTGATGGTCAAAAGAGAGGTTGCTATCCACCTGTGTTCCCAGATCTCTTATAAGGCTTTCTGTGTTCAGTGGACTACCATTGATGTGGTAATTCAAGGAAACTGGATTTTTCTCAAGGGGGATGACAACACATTTTTTGGCATTGAGCTTAAGGCCATGGTTCTGACGCCAGTTGTTGGTCTCAGTGAGGCCTTTCTGTAGGATGTCAACATCACTTGCAGAGTTAATAATAGCTCCCAACTTGCAATAGTCTGTGAACTTTGTCAGCCAGAGTCCCTTCATGTTGGCCTGGACTTCAGAGAAGTTGATACCAAACAGGAGAAGACCCAGGACTGAACCCTGTGGGACTCCACTCATGACTGGTTGGCAGTCGGAATTGGAGTCAGCTACTTTCACACTGTGGGTTCTATCTGTGAGCCAGTTTACAACCCACCTAGTGATATAGGGGTTGATGCCTAGCTTAGAAAGTTTTTCTATGACTCCTGAGTGGGGAATGGTATCAAAGGCCTTGGCCAAATCAAGGTAGGCTGTATGAACCACCTTGCCTTCATTCACAGCTCTGGTGACTGACTCAAAGAAGTCGACCAGTTTGAGCAGGCATGATCTACCCTTCACAAAACCAAACTGTGTAGGATCCAGAGCTTGAAGATTCCCTATATCCTTGTTTATTAGGTCCATGATGATGCATTCCATAACTTTGCATATCAGACTCATCAGGCTAATGGGGCGATAGTTCCCAGGGTCTGTAGTTGCTCCTCCTTTGTGGAGAGAGATGACTGTAGCAGTGCGCCATTTGGTAGGGACAAAGCCTGATGTGAGGCTGTGATTGAACAGAGCACACAGGTGAGGTGCCCGTTCACTCTGTAGTTCATGTAGAACACAGCCAGGGATATTGTCAGGTCCCATAGAAGCTGTATTCTTGGCCTTGGACATTGCTATTTTAACCTGTGCTGCAGTAATACTAGGTACCTGGCAATCTACTGGTATTGTGATTGGTCCTTTCGGGGGGGGTGGGTACAGTTGGCACTGAGTCTGTCGGCCAGTATATTGGCAATATCTTTTGGTTTGGTATAGGAGGTACCATTGTGGGGTAGCTCAGAGCAAATCTGGGTATTGCCGTAGAGATTCTTTACATAACTATCGAAGGCCTTGTGGTTGTCTTTACTATCTGCTGCAATTCTGTTTTCATAGCTAGCTTTAGAGGATTTGATGAGGGATTTCAACTTTTTGTTGAGGCTGATAAGGGAGTTTTTCCAGTCTTGGGACTTCACCTTATTCCGCATCAGTTTCCTCCTTCTGTTGTAGAGTTTGTTTATGGCAGGGGACCACCAGACTGGATTCTGTTTTTTGGAGGAGAGCGTCTAGTTTCTATTGGCTATGGCGAGATCCATGCATTTGTGTATGTGTTTGTACAGTGCATTGGTGTATGATTCGGCGGCCATGCAACTATTCTCCATTTGCATGGGTTCCATGAAGTTAGCCACCTCTGTTTTTAGGAGCCCAAAGTTAGCTTTGGAGAGGTTTTTCATGGTGGATACCTTTGGGGGGGGGGGGGGGGTGAAAGGGATGTAGATTTTCAAGGTGATTAGTTTGTGGTCGGATCTAACCAGGGAGGAGTTGACTATTGGTGTAGAGCAATGGTCACCCATGTTAGTAATGACCAGGTCAAAGATGTTGCTACGAGCTGGTCCAGGTCATTGGAATTAATGAATTCCAGGAAACATTGGGCAAGTGTATTGGTACATGAATAGTTTTCCCAGTTAATGGTGGGGTAGTTGAAGTCACCCAGTATGAGTGTGTGTTAGATTGGACCCTAATATTCTTCAGGTTGCTTAGGAACATGGATTGTGAGTCTTGGGACATGGTTGGGGACCTATAGCAGGCTACAACCTGAATTGTTGTCTTACCCAATGTTAGCTGCAACTGAAGTATCTCTGATGCATTATGTTAGGCTACCAGTCTGGAGGTGTGCGCATCCTTTATGAATATGGAAACACCATCGACTTTGGAGCTTCAGTCCAAGTTCTGGGGTCGAAAGGTGTGGAATAAGTTATTGATTATTTATTAACGTTAAAATTTTAAAACCAAAAAGTACATGAGCTTTCGCTTGGCCCTCTGCCACGTTTTAAAACCGCTTTCCCCCCATTGTGCGGAAGAATTTGTTTGGTTGGAATGAGTTATAGCCTGGTAGTGCAGGGGTGTTTTCTGCTGCTTTGAACCAGATCTCTGTTACAACACAAATGTTGATGTTCTCCATTTTAAGGAGTACTTTAAGCGAGTTCATTTTGAGATTTAGACTTCTAGCGTTGAGCAGCATGACCCTCAGATTGCATTTGTTTGTAGCGGTTATGGTGGTAATTTGGTCTTTGGAACACCGCCTAAAAAAGGCACTATGGTGTGGCAACAGCCAGCCTTGGCCAGTATCCGGAAGCCCAGGGGTGACAGATGCAGGCCATCTCTGGCAGAGCATTGAGGTCCGTCAATCATGTCATCCCAGCAGACAGATACTGGATCCCCTTAGAAATGACATGAGAAACTTAGCCAGTTGTTGAAATCAATCATTTTCTGCTTGTACTGTGGTATAATTCTGAGTGATGGTAGGATACTGCTCAGGACTAGGTTTATATCCACCTGGGCTACATAATCTGAGAGCTCCTCCATGTCTCTTTTCATGTAGTCCAGAGAGGTACGTCTCAGGTGATTCACACCCACATGTACAATGATAGAGTCATATTTGTACCTGTTGTTGAGGGACCTGAGTGCATTTAAAGAACTGTCAGAATTCTATGAGACCATGTTTTCAATTCAGCTTAATATTTCATGTGGTTCATTTGGCAGTTAAAAGATCAAAAACTGTGCTTCTCATGTTTTGGGACAATATTTAGTGAGAGTCAAATAAGAGCCCCTCATAGCCTCCAATGGAAAAAAAAAACTATGGTTATGTCTGCTATCAGGTTTTTATACGGGTATTTATAGGCCCCTTTGTACTATATAAAATTCTTTCTGGCATTTAGAGAGCAGGACTTGGAATCACACCCTAGAAAAATGGATTCAAAAGCATCATCATCACCCTCATGAAAAGGTGAGGCATCTAGAAGTTTGGGTTCTTTTGTGGCCAGAAGTTCCAAGTATTGCTTCTTGGATTCAGAGACATATTTAGAGCCCTATTTAAAGTGCTATCACATGTGGATTAGAGTGTCATCAAATGAAACACCCACAGGAAGGACATAGAAATGAAAGGACTAACTCTTCATCATTGGAATCATACTCAGTGAATGTGTTTGGGAAGAATCACAAAAGGCATTCTCCTCAAATTCTGAATCTGAAGAATACAGGTTAAAGACTCCTTCCACTTTTTTTTTTGATGGATGTGGCTCTCCAATCTGGATGGTTTCAACAGTTGAGTATTTCCCACATGCCAGTCTTTAACGAACTCCTCTGCTGACCTCCTGTAGCTGAAGGACATCTGACATGGCTCTTGTACTGATGATGCTTCGGCCTCAGGCAGCTGATCTACTTTCCAGTTAGATGCCAATATGTCTCTGGCATGGGACCTGTCAAGCTTATCAAACAGGGTCTTCTTTGGTGTGTGTCGTGTTGTTGAAAATAATAATAGGAATATCCAAAGTCTCACCACATCTCAGGAGGGGCAACCAAAACTTGAGAAAAGTGAATGTCCATTGGGTGTGCCTTGGAACCAGTTTCTTCATAGATGTCTCAGAAACCTCTTGCAGGGCTTTGGCAGCAGTGTCAGGAGGTACAGTCCCACTGATGCCTCTGAAATAGGTTATAACAGATGTAGCTTTCACAGAAATAAGGCATTTGTTAAGGGGTGCATTAGGCAGAATCTGACTGGGTCCACCTTCTATAGGCCTTGTCAGGACTGTTGGGGTCAATAAGGCCATTGACTCTCTATCCACAATATCTTTAATTGTTATGATTTTAGGTTGTTACATCACCACTCCCCCTCCCCAGAGTTTCCTAGTCAGCAAGGTCACTTGTGGTAGGTTCTCATAGAGTTATTTGTGGCTTCTTATTGAGATGTCAGCACTCAAAATGAGTGCTGAAAAGCCAAAAAAGACTGAAAACCCAGAGAACAGCAAATCTCAAAAATCACTTTTCTCCTTAAAACTTCTTTTTGTGGGGGACAATTGCCTTCTGCACACCCCTAAACCTATACACATCAGCTCTGAGATAGCCATACCTTGGAGAAAAGGGGATATTCCAAGAAATGGCATCTTGGACTTCATATATGTAAGTCTGTTCTTTTGGCCATTTGATCTCCCAGTTTCAGGACTAGCTCTACCGGGTCCCAACATTTCAAATGGTTATTGTTATTTGTACTAAAGCTTCAAGTTTTTGCCAGCCAGACATTTAAGTTCCCAACTCTTGCTTGCTGAGGTCTTTTTCCTAAAGGTTACAGAGTGCCTGCAAGAGGACACTTGGTGATTCTCTTCCTGGACAAAAGAGTCACACGGTGTGAAACTCTTTACGTGGAATTTGCATTCCTCACACACAATTGTTAGATTGCTTGTTCAACAAAGTCCTTGGCTAAGGAACTTCTACACTTTCGATTTGAATGTCTTAAAATCTCAGAAGCCAAATTAAGTGAAAAGAGTGCTATGCAATGTAGTACAAAACAAAATGCAACAGAAAAATCTCAAACCGTGCAGTTTTTCTCTGAAAGTTGCCTGGAGGTGTATTGAAGGGCACAGTGAGGGACAGACAATCCATTTTTATAGTACTTGTGGCAAAAAGAATTTTAAAATGACATGAGCAGCGCCTCTTTTTAAAGCATAAGTCAGACCAGTGTGACTGAGAAGAGGGGCAGATCGGCTCTGTAAGGATGTCTGACAAAGCTATACAAGTAAGGAAGGGCAAACACATGCTTTTGGTAAATTACCATGAATAAGGACTTACACTGCAGTAATGGCTTACTTATATATATATATATATATATATATATATATATATATATATATATATATATATATATATATATATATATAGATTATATATGTAGGAGCTTGACATCCATTAAAGGACACTGGGAACACTTTTGTAAGGAATCACTTCACTGTATTCAGACGAGTGTCACCTTACAGAAAACATTCAGCAGATTCTTAGCAGTGCAATAATTCTCCAGCCTCATTAATATTTATTTACTTGCTTACAAAATTCCCCTGATCTGGTGCCCTCCTCCATTTAAGTTGATGAATAAGTCCTCTCCTACTTGGGGACCCTCAAAAATGTACTCCTATCTACTTTTAAACAGCAGCAGACTTGCTGCTTATACCACATACAAAGCACTGAAGCACTTCAGTCCTGTTTGACTGCAAAAGCAATTTTGGTATTCATTTCCATGCTTGCATTCAGAAATGCCAGTATAGAAATGAATGCTAGTACTGTGATTCTAAATAATCAACACCTGCCGATTGTGCCCTCTAATACCTTGCATCCGGGGTGGCTGCCCACTCAAGCCATGCCTCTAATTTACTTATTTATTTACATTTAGTTGATCGGGTTAACCCTGCTTGGCAATGCCCATTTTTAACCAAGTTGTAAAAAAAAGTGAAACTATAGTGATAATGCATAGAAATGGGTCCATCTCATCTTACTGAAAAGCAGTATACTGAAAGTCATAATGCTAAAATGTCAAAATGCTGAAATGTTGAAAATCAATATACCTATACCTCTACATATGTAGAGAGCTGGACTTGCCACCCACCCTTGCAGAACCCATGTTAGTGCTCATTTCTGATTTTCATTAACAGCGGAGTGATTTTATTTATTGACTGGCTGTATACAGGAGCAGTGTACACGTATAGTATATGTATACTGGAGCAGTATAAGGATGTAGTATACCTATACTAGAGCACTGTACACATAGTATTCATAAACTGGAGCAGTGTACACACAGTATACTATACATATACTGAAGCAGCGTACACATATAGTATTCATAAACTTGAGCAGTATATGCATATAGTACACATACAGTGGAGCAGCATACAGATATAGTATATGTATACTGGAACTGCGTATCCATATAGTATATGTACGCTATTAGTAGGCATATTTAGTTCAACATTGTAAAATTTCAGCATTTTGACATTTCAGGATTTTGGATCATAGGAAGTTACTAGGCTATTGGCCCTGAGGCCCTTATTAGCCTAGCCAAGAGTTTAGCCCATGTTTAGACAAGTCAGCACCTGATGCCCCTGTCCAGCAGGGACATGGGTGGAATCCCAGGGATGATTTGGCCCTTTTCAAAAGGAACCTTGACGATTGGATGGGAGAAAGGAAATTCACCCCGGGGATCACGTCAGTCACCCTGCTAGACAGGGGTCCAGGGAAGTAAATAGTGTGGGAAGAAATAGCCAGGGAATTGTTATGGCTAGGCTTGTATAGGCCCTAGGACTGATAGCCTAGTACCAACCTATGAACCTATGTATTTTCTGTCTCCCATCCAGTTATCCAGGCTGTGCTTAAAAAGGGGTAAAGAGGTACTCTGCTTGATGTGGAGAGTGAGTCTATTCCACAGATGGGGGAGTCTCTCTGGGACACATATCTGTCCTGCCAACAAGTCCTATTGATGTCACAGACCAGGTTAAGGCCACTCATGTGGGTTACTCGAGTGGAGCTTGACTTGGGGATATGCAGCAGTCCCATTAATGTGGGGTCCAAGATCACCTTGTATGCCAGACAGAGGTCACCTCTGAGGAGTCTGTATGAAACTGAGTAGAGGGATAGGGCTTTAAGCCTATCTGTGTATGGTAGATTTTTGAGGCCCTGGATTCTCCTGGTGAGGAACCTCTGTGGTCTCTCCAGCTGCTGCATGTGCTTTGCGAGGTACATGTCGAACGGGGCATTGTACTCAATAATGAGCCTTATAAGGGAAGAATACAGGGATGTTATAACCTCCTTGTCCCTGGATGAGATACTCTTACTTATGATGTGGGCCATATAGAAAGTTTTCTGTATAACGGAAGCAACATGGTGGTCAAACGTCAGGTTGCTATCAACCTGGGTGCCCAAATCCCTCATGATTGATTGCATGATTAGGACAGACATTGTTATTAATGTGATAATTTGTGGGGACATCACTCTTCCCAAAGGGGATGATGATGTATTTTTTGGTATTCAGCTTGAGGCCATTTTTCTGGCACCAGTCATTTCTTTGGGTGAAACTCTCTTGGAGGATGTCTACATCACTAGGGGAATTGATGACAGCACCCAGCTTGCAGACATCTACAAACTTGGTCAGCCATAGTTTACTGGTTTTGGCCTGCGCCTCAGAAAAGTATATACCAAATAACAGAGGCCCCATGACCAAACCCTAGGGTATGCCACTCTTTAATGGGTCTATTGCTTGAGGTGACTTCCTATATTTTGACTAGGTGGGCTCCATCAGTGAGCCAGTTAGCAACCCATCTGGTAGCATATGGACTGATACTTAGTTGAGAGAGTTTATCTGTTATGCCAGAGTGGGGAATAGTGTCAAAGGCTTTGGCCAGGTTAAGGTAGATGGTGTGCACAGTCTTCCCCTCATCAATGGCTCTGGTGACTGTCTCAAAGAAATCAACCAAATTTAACAGACACGACCTCCCATTGATGAAGCCAAACTGTGTAGGATCGAGTGTTTGGAAGTTACCAATGTCTTTGTAAATGATAATCCATTCCATGGACTTGCAGATCAGGTTAGTTAGGCTGATGGGTCTATAATTTCCCAGAATGGTGGACACTCCACCTTTGTGCAAAGGGATGGCAGTGGCTGTCCTCCACTCAGCTGGGACAAAGCCAGTACTCAGGCTTTGGTTGAACAGAGCGCCTAATGGTGTTGCAAGTTCCTGCCTGAGTTCATGTAGGATGCAGCCTGGGATGTTATCAGGTCACATGGAGGCTGTATTTTTTGTCTTTGAGAGAACAGTGATGACCTGTTCACTAGATATAAGGGGAAGGGGGCAGGTACTGGGAATGTCCCGATTTACTGATGGGGAGACAAGGGTGAAGTTTTCGGTGAATCTGTCAGCCAGCAAGTTTGCTATATCTATGGCGTTTGTATATGTGGTGTCCTTGACAACCAGTTTTGAACAGATCTGTGTGCTTTCTTTGAGATTGCAGACATATGTGAAGAAGGCCTTATGATTGTCTCTAGTAAATGTGGCCAGTTTGAACTCATAGTTTGCTTTGGAGGATTTCACTAGTGCTCTTATTTGCTTGTTCAGGCTAAGGAGAGATTGCTTCCAATTGGGCACATGCTCCTTCTTGGTCCTGGACAGCAATTTTTTTCCTTTTGCTATAGAGTTTATTTATTGCAAATGTCCACCAGGCAGGTTTGTGGTGGATGACTTAGTCCTGTTGGGGTATTCCTGATTCCATGCATCTATATAAATGCTTGTATAGTGCTTTTGTATAGTTTTGGATATTGGTGCCAGTTCCTAGAGAGGAGGAGGGGGCTGTGAAGCTGTTTATACTGTGACGCCCGTGCACTGGCTCAGCAATCAAGGAGCCTCAATCCTCACCACTAACACCAATGAGGGGAGTCCATATACGGAAAGGATAGTAAATACACACACAGTAAAGTACAATTTCCCTTAAGAGCACACAGATATCACAGTCAGTCTGGGGCTGTTTTTTCCCTTTTTCTCCAGGTCCCCAATAAGACTCCCCACTGGCACAGCTATAGGGTCCAGATCTCAGCCTAGTGGGCAAGCTAAAACCTCCAGCACCCTGTCTGTCCAACCAGTGCTTCATGTCCCTGCCCAAGTAGCTGACACACACACACTTTGAGATAAGAGTTTATACAGCCACACAGACCTCCTGGGGAAGGCTGGCACAGGTTCTCCAGCTGTGCCCCATTTACCCGGACTATACAGTGGAAATCACTGCCACCACCCAGCTAATATTTATCAGCTACTCAAAGGCCCTTATGAAGGGTGTCCAATTATACTGTTCAATATTATTATCCAAATGTTAAGTGCAACCAAACAATCAAGACTTATTTGGAGTGACTTAGTGCAGTATCACTATATACATGCAATGTACTCTTAGAGCTTAAATTATCTCTACAAAAAACAGTCACAGTTGAAAGGTTTAAAAATATTTAATAATAAATAAAAAAAACACAAGACAATACTTCTTACTACATAGTGCTAGTCAAGAGTTCAACGATCACAGAGAAATACTTAAAATAATACAGTAGAAAAGTTCTGACATCACAGAAAAACAAACTAGTCTTACCTTCTATTTCCTTGCTATATCTAAGAGAAAACACAGTTCTAAATTCGTACTTACATATAGACACAGGCAGACTGGTGATGTTGGATGCTGTCAAGACAAATGCTCAAATGCTCTCCTTCTTTCTGTCCTTAAATTGATAACACAGTACCACTGATTCATTTCAGATTACATCATTTCTTTCTGGTTCCCAGGCTAACAGACTCTAAGAGGTTAATAGCCCTTTTGATCTTGCAGCTGGTCAGGAACCAGAGCAATAAAAGAAATTATACATGCAAATTCTAGCCATTAACTCTGGCCTCAAAACAATAGGCAGAATGCCTTTATCTAGACATCTCGGCTCTGAGTTTTGACATCAAAGAATTGAATTATCAGATTTATTACAGCAGACTGCACTGTTGTTACATTTTTGCAGTTCCACATTTAACACAATTTTTCCCATTCAAGAGAACAAGCCTGTGGCTTACATTAATATTTGCAAATGACAGAATTATCTACAAAATTCTACCTGGCTAGGCTGGCAGCCTTCACCTATCTTCACATATACCATCCCTCAGGAGGCTATAATCAGCACTGGAGAAGGTTTTTGTTTGACCCTAGCTAGAGGGGGGTTGGAGGAGATGGTGACTTCGAAAATGACTGCTTTATGGTTGGATCTTACCAGGGAGGATGACACTGCAGGGATGCTACAGTGTTTACTCATGTTGGTTAATACCAAGTCCAAGATATTAATACCTCTTGTGGGGGGTATCGACTAGCTGTCTCTAACCATTTGTGTTCTGGCATGAGTAGTTCTTCCAGTCTATGTTTGGGTAGTTAAAGTCACCCAGGATCAGGGTAAGGGGTTGAATCTTGATAGATTCAAAGAGCTCCAGATAGATGGATTAGGCATCTTGAGTCAGATTTGGGAGCCGGTAGCTAGCTATGATTTGTATAGAGGTCTTGTCAATGATTAACTGCATCTGGTGCATCTCCTGTGTCATACTGTTTGACCAGCCTGGAGGTGTGTATGCAGTTAATATATATTGAAACTCCACCTCCTTTGTCTTTACTGCCCACAGTTTGGGGTCTGAATGTATGATAGGATGAGTACCCAGGTAAGGTTGGGGTGCTGTCCGCAGCTTTGAACCAGGTTTGTGTGACTGGGCAGATGTCAGAATTTTCCAGTATTGAGAATGCTTGCATTGAGTGCAGTTTCATGTTTAGACTGCTAGCGTTTAGCAGCATGACTTAATTTCCGTTTTGTTGAAATTTTTATGTTGGTATATTTAACCATCACTTTTCCTAAAAAAGGCAGCTGTAGTTTTACGTGTGGGGAGAGAAAAAGGAGTGAGAAATAGTGCCGTATAGTAAGTAATAGAAATGGATAGAATGACAGGTAGAGACAATGTAATACTGTTAACCAGTGTAATAAGACATGCAGAAGAGAGGAAACAGCCATAAAACATGAATGGTGTGGGCTAGAACATAGTCGAATACACCAGTGGATTAAAGGCAACCTAACACGTGGCTGAAAAAGAGAATGCTGTTACGTTGGGCAGGAAACAGGGGTGATTGCATTTGTCTTAGGACAGTTACTTAGCTGGTGGTACTTGATGAAATGTTTGGAAATGGTAGAAATATCCAGGTGCCTTACCTCTGGGGGGGGGGGGGATGAGTTCCAGACAGGAAGTATTGACGTTCCTTATCTCCAAATCTATTATTAGATTTCTCAGTCGGAAGGAGATTCTTGTTTGATTTCATGTTATTAAGAAAGAGGTACCCGTTCAGTAATGAGGTTAAGGCTGAAAATTTATTTTTATATAACAGATTAAATTTTAATTTATTTTCAAAAGACACATGTAATCTGTCAAATACATTACTGGTGTGATTCCTGGGTACTTGTTAAGCTGAAAACTTAGCAAATTTTATAGTATGTTGATTCAAGTTTATTTTGAATAGGTTTATTAGCATCATCCATGGTATTACCCCTGCAGAATAGTTTGGGCAAAATTATGCTGTTAGCTAATGCTTGTCTGGTAAAAGGCCTATGTTAATGCAGTAAAGGGATCCAAGTTCTTTTTGTTAAGGTTGTTTATAACGGAACTGGTATGATTTGACAAGGTGATTTTTATTATCAATGGCAAGACTAAGGTATTTGTAGAGTTGGACAATATGTTGTATATTTTCATTGTTGTGGAAGGGTTATGCATCTGCCCAAAAATAATTACTTTAGTTTTTTTTTCTTGTTTGCAATTATGTTGCAGTCTTAACCAGGCAGTTAGCATGTCAGTTGATTGTTGCAGTTTACAATGCATTTGAAATTATGCAAAACAGACCAGTGATCAGTCTACAGTACTGTACATGCATAGTCAGTACAAAGATCAGAATGGATACATGAGAAGCCATCTAAGCTGGGATAGAGGGGATATAGCCCTGACTATAATCAAGGTGATAAAAGTTCCATTTATATTTTAAGTTCCTGTTTGAGATGGTGAACAGGATGACAGGAATGAAGAATCTTTGCCTGCTCGCCTCTCTTCTGGGGGTGGGGCAGGATGGCATGAGTGGGTGCTGGCCATACCTACAATGCAGCAGAGACTAGACATCAGGTGATGACATGTATATCCAGGTTAGGCATATGAGTAGAAAGCTGGGAGGTGTTGTAGTATGGGGTACCACCATCCCTAGTCTATGCCTCAAATCACACAATGGTCTACAGAAAGGCAGGTATGTCTAAGGGGGTATGGTCCTTACACATGCTTCCAGTGGAGCTGCCTATTGTATGAAGACCTTCTACATCTGCTCCATTCCTTGGCAATGGTTAATGAGCAACCCCTGTGAGTCAAATGGTGCTTTCACCAGTAGAGGCAGAACTCCCTCTTGGCAGTGAATAGTGCTGAGAAATGCCCCAGGATGGTGGTCGGCATCCAATGGTATGTGGGTGAAACCATAGTCAACAAAGTCAATGGTGACTCTCAGAGAAGTATCCAGTACAACATAATTCAAACACAATGATGTGTTTTCAGATAAAAAAAATGGCTAGTCACGACCATACCTTTCAACCTCTTAGCACAAGACATCTGCACAAAGCCAAAAATAATGGTGGGACAAAGGCCCAAATATAGGGTCACATTTTAAATACTGCTTGTATAAACTTGGTTGCTAGACTAGAAGGTTTTGTGTCACTATACATTTTCGGAAGGATATAAAGTCTGAAACTTAAAACGTCTGTCATTACTTAGCGAATTCAGTCTTCACTGATTTGCCAGAAAAACACAAGTTTTATGAGGACTGTACCAAAATATAAGGCAAAAATCTGGACATTTTGTGAAAATCTGGACAGTTGAGAGCTATGGTCACAACTTTTAACCTTCACAAAGTTGCATTGCTGTTTGTTGATTTGTCGATTTGCAGCAGCAAAGTTAGGCTAATCAACAACAGACAAGGGGTAACATGACTTTATAAACATTTAAACCAATATTGTACAAAGGGTTAGCAAACAAATTTAATGAACTTGGTGTGGATCCTGGGTTTGTAGTAAAAGTAAAGCAATGACTAGAGAAGCATACAGGATAAAAGTAAACAAAGACTGCTAAGATAATAAGATATCTGAGAGATAATACAGATTAATTGCAACAGGGTTGCTGCAAGGTAAGATGCAAGAAAGGATAAACAAAAGGCACGACAGGCTTGGAGCAAAAGGTCTAAAATATGGCAGCATGACCACAAGGCAACAACGCAAAACATAGCATTGGGAAAGCAATCATTTGCAAAGTGGGATACATATGGAGGGGAAGCAGAAGCAGTAGGCAAAGCAGACAGAAACACAGAGCCCATTTACATCAGAAACAATGAGACAAATAAAAACAATAAGACAAATAATAATAATACAATAAGGCTGCTGTGACGCACAGGAAGTATCATCACTTATACAAAACTAGCTTTTATCCCTCTTTTTCAAACAGTTAAGACCTCATTTAACATACGGTGTGTATTTCTGGCATTCCAGCTCTGCCCATGAGGGGCTGCAAGTACATCAAGTAAAGCCCATTCTTCAGCTTTGGGCTTTTTTTCCCCTATTATACCTTATTTTTAGCATAGTAATGATAAACTCTTACACTGCAATTTCTAAAGTGTAACTGCTGTGAAGTGACCCATACCTCTCAACTGTGCAGATATTTGGAGAATGTCCAGATTTTTGGCTCATATTTTTGGCCTGTTCCAATTTTTTTCCTGGCAAATCACTGGGATGATCTCAAGATTGTAGTCACTAAATAATGACATACATTTGAGTATCAGACTTCAAATCCTTCAGAAAATGTATATTAAAACAAATCCTGTTACTCTAGCAACTTTCTAAGTTTAAGAGAGCAATATTTAAAATATGTCCCTATTTATACCCCCATTTTGTCAAGCTTTGTTCAGATTGTTTGCATTACGAGGTTGAGAGGTATAGCGTGGACTGGGAGTTTACTGCGGGGCATGACATTCCTGCACTGGCACCTTCTACTTGTCTTGATGTGCCTTGGCATACATACATGCGTGCATGCATATATACCATACATACATGCGTGCATGCATATATACTCTGGGCTACAGATGACAGTAAGGAGAACCCCTGCTTCACCAAATAATTTAGGGCACAGCACTATACAAAGAAAAAACTGGAAATGTTAGACTACAACTGAAGCAATAAGATTTCTGTGGAGATACCTGCCTAAATTTGAGAGTAACTAGTTGTTTTCATGTTTTAATTCATGCTTTCCTGAATGGGTTCAAGCAATATTGTACTGTTAGGTCTTTTCAGATACATCCTTTCAACTATTCCTGTTATCCTCTACCTGTTTTGTTTCTTTCAGATATGTAGACTTTCTCATGAATGCTCAGATAAATACTACCATTTAAAGTATCTGCTATTTCTTGAAACAGGTGAGGATAATTTTACTCTTTACTGCCTGTGAATGCCAGTCAATTCAGTACGGCATAACTGCAAACAGTAAACATAAAAGAACAACATGTTCCTATAATCAATTATATAATATAGGCAGAGTGGATAACAGTACCTGAACACAGGCAGGTAGTGAACCTCCCACTGGGGCCATATGCTTATTAAAGCCTTCCCTTTCAACCTAGTAGTCTGGCTGTGTACATTGACATCTGTTGCTAGGAGATAGCAGCCTTCTTAGCAACTGTTGAATACAGACCAGACTCATTGTCGCCACGATTTCCCCAGAGCAATCTCTTAACAAATAAAGCACACAAAGGCTTACGCAAGCAAAGCAAGCTCTCAGTTAACAAAATTCTCCTGCTAAGCCAAAGTCGGTGTCTTGGACACGGACTGAAACATATCTGTAAAGATGCAAGGAAACCAAAGGGCATGACATGAGTGCTTTATCTCCTCTGAGTGTTTCCTGACAACCATAATAAAAGCTATATTCCAAAGAATGAACTATACAGGTATGTGTCTTACTGTTACCACTGCCTCCTACCAGACTATTAAACTTTTAACTTTGGGTCCTCAGTGTTCTTTCTCTAAACATCATTTGGATTAAATCTGAATGGAAAAGATTAGTCAGATATCACTGGCAAATAGGTATCTGTATAAAGTATAGCCCGCTGTTAAATTAAGCAAATGACTGATTAATTATTTCATCTAAGACAAATCAAAGCTTAATCAACACTTAGTTGTGCAAGGAACTCATGTAGTTTAGAAGAACCATAACAGTCCAGAGCAACTTTTATTACTTGATACTGCAATACATATATATATTGCCAGAAATATGCCATTTACATAGTGAGCACAGTACCCTTTCCGCTCACATGTACCAAGATATTTTACACTGTTCTTTTATGGCATATCGTCCATGTGTTATTTCAGAGTGTTTCTAGCTCCTCCTTCCATTTCCCAGGATGCTTGCCTCCAAACAAACATAACCTGACTCTGCATTTCTAGTGAATGGAAAAGAGCAATCCCACATTTGTTTGAGGAACCGAATGAAGTCTCTGGTCAGTCAACGAGGCCCATTTTCAGAGGAAACCCAAAGATAATAACGAACACAACCAAGTAGTAAAATATTATGACTGAGACATATATTCAAAGAAACATCTTTAAGCAGCTACAAGAATTATAGTCATGATTAAGAGTGCAAGATAATACAACTACATCATACAACGTAATAATAAAGAGCTCATACAAGAACGGTGCAATCAGACTATGTAATATAATAAAATCAATAACATTAAATATATATATATATATATATATATATATATATATGTACATACACACACACACACACACACACACACACACACACACACACACATTTACACACGTTATATATTACACACACACACACACACACACACACACACACACACACACACACACACACACACACACACACACACGTATAAATATGTATATAAACACACATACACAAACATGCACATATACATACACACCCACACAAATACATGCAAAACTAAAAGCACTTGGGATGATGCTGAACACAAATAAGACAGTTGTCATACTAACAAATGAGGGAAATCAAAGCTGAAAATTGAGAAAGAAGGAAACAGTTTCCAGTATTTGGGTTGGGTAGCTGAGGAGAAGGAAGGTCTGAATAAAGTGGTTAAAAGCTAGAATCGGAGGGGCTGCAGCCAACTGGTACAGAGGGTAAGGAGTAGTGTGTCATAGAATAATGCCATAGAAGCTGAAAAGTAAGGTATACTAAACAGTACTACTCTATGGTACAGAAACCTGGGCAGTGAAGGCTGAGCAGTTGAGGAAGCTAGATGTGTTGAAGATGCTTTGTGCACACTACTGCTCTTAGGATATTAACACATTTGTTTTCATCTTACCTTTAAAATCTGTAACATCTGCTTTGAGACCACCAGTCATTGGACAGCCCACATTCTGCCTATCAGTAGTCATCATGGGATTAGTGCTTCTGTTTTGCTCATAGTGAGAGAAGGAGTATAGGGACTTTATTTGCTGGGGACTGCAGATAACCAGAAAGTCTGATAACTGCTTCATAGATGCCAGTTTGGAATTTGTGCTTCTGTTTGCTCCTGGTGAGAGAAGGAGCACAGGACATTGATTCTTGACTGTCTCTGATTGGGCATTGAGTATTTGTGATGGATTTTCCTGATTGGTCTTGGTTGCTATTCAAGGTACCTTCCAGGTAAAGACTATAACAAATCTATAGACTCCTACATCATCTGAGACAAGACTGCTGATCACCAAAGAACCTGTGGCCTGCTTCCTATCTTGGGATTAGTGCTACTGTTTTACTTCTGGTGACAGAAGAACCAAAGAGACACTGAATCTCAGCAGTGTGAAGATGTGGCGAGACAAACATTAGTAGCAGGCAATTGGATAAATCCCCACTATTCATAATTCTTGACAAAGCTAATTCTTTTTACTTTTCAGTAAGTACTGTTTAATCAGCTACTGTCTATCCTAACTTCATAATGTCTCCCTAAATATTTCATCCATAATTAATCAGGGCCTACTTTAGTTGTTTCCCCTCCATCCTTGATAGTGCCCTGTCTAGATACAGGCTCCTTGAACTGACATTTTTTTCCTATAACAGCACCCCTGAAATTTCACCAATACCTAGTTGCACACAGAGCAACTAGTTTTTAGTGACAAGCACTGCTCCCATATTTGAAACCAGCTACTCTTGACTTTACTTTACATTTGTACTGCAACTGTCTAATCAGTAAAAAAGGGCCTGTTGCCATGGATATGAACTTATCTCCATTCCCAGCATGGTGGATATGGGCATCAAGAGGCAATGCAGAAATTGTCTAATATGTACTGACACCAAGCTAATACTTAAACTGATAAGGTGCATGAGAGACGCATTTAAACAATATAATTGGAGGTAAAGCTCTCACACAAAAGCACTCCTAATGTCAATCAGCTTGGTAGTAGTACACACACTGCACCCATCACACACAGTAAAGAGGAAACAAATAGACCCACATATGCTGAGACAATTAAATGTTACCTTCCTATACCCAAAAACCTCTCCGATGAAGCACAAATAACAAATGCTCTCAGCAGCCCAAAATACATTATTTCCAAACACCTACATCAACACATACACTCACATCTCATGGAGTCTCTACTTCTAATCAACTACCACACAACTCAACATTCCAGACATTGGGAGACTTGATTGGGAGACACATTGATGTCCCTTTCTTCAGGCTGAATAAGGAGAAAGTCATGGTCAGTTGCTTATCGGGGCCAGGATCTGCCATATGCATGCAATCAGGTCAATGGACACAAGTGCCAGTATGACTCAGAGTCCATGTGGATGTAAATTATCGGTGATGTACATCCCTAGACTATATGAAGAGAGACATCATGGAGCTTTTGGAATGTGTGTCCCAGGCTGGAATAAGCCTAGCATTTAACAGCATTCTACATTTTCCAATGATGATACCACAATACGAACAGTAGATAACTGATTTTAATTCTTGGCTTAGTTTCTGGTGTCATTCTAAGGGGGTGCAATACTTGTCAGAATGGAAGTAGATGGTCAATAGACCATGCTGCTTTACCAGGGATGGTCTTCACCTCTTCCCTCTAGGCTTTTGAATACTAAACAAAACACTGTACTCCCTGATAGTGCCTTTTTCAGGCAATGGCCAAACTGAAAATACGTCTGACATAACAAATCAGAACCAAGAAAATCTAAGAGTGTTACTGCTCAAATGTAGAAGTCTAAACAAGAAATTTCAGTCCTTACAAACTCTCCTCACTCTAGAGGACAAAAGATGTCTGTGTAGTCACTGAGACATGGTTAAATGCTGGGGGAGAGGGTCCCAGCAGTTGAAGGCTATAATGCCTTCCACACATTTAGACCAGCTACTATACAAGCAGGGACTTAAGGTAGAGATGTCTCAATTTACATTAATGGGTCTAATGGGACAATGCACTTGAGCTTCTCAACATTCAAATAACCATAAGCAAAATACCATACCACTTCTTTGCAAGTTACAGTTCCCTCTCTATGACCCAGGAAACCATTAACCCATATTAAAGCTTACTGGAATCCCTCACCATCCAACCCAATACCATATTCATGGGTGACTTTAATTTACCCCCCTATTAGCTGGGAATCATATATGACAACAAATGTGTGGCCACAGAGTTCTGAATATTGTTAACACAAACTTCCTGGACCAGATTGTTAATACTATGACCAGAGACACAAACATCATGTAACTGGGCCTCACTAATATGGGAGAGTGCCGCACACCCACAAGTGTAACATCCCCTCTGATAAGGGCCTGCCACAAAAAGGTCTCCTTTGAAGAGAAAATAAAACCTGGAACCTCAGCTAACCCTGGAATGTTCAGGAATGACTCTAAGGCTAACTTCCTACTATTAAGTCACAGCCTAGAAAAATTTGAAGCCTTTCTAAACCTGTGAAAACAGTTGTCTACATGGAACTATTAACAAAAACCCTACACAAGCACATTAACAGCTGCATAGAGGCAGTTATACCCACCAGGAATAAGTACAGAACTAACTCAAAAAACAAGCCACCCTGGTGGAATCGCATCAATAGGATGTACAACAGAAGGAAGAAAAACAGTGCAAAAATTAGGAGGTGTAGCACCCAGTAGGATAAAAGCTCTTTCACCAAACTAAAAACTCATTGGACAAATACAGTCCACGCCAAATTTGAGGTAAATTTGCCATCCCAGGTCAAGAACAACCATAAGGCATTCTTTAGCTATATGCACAGCCTCAAAGGCAATACACAATTGTGTGCAGAGCTCACTGTAAATGGAACCACCTATACTGAGCAAGAATATGGGTCTGAATGGAGAGATAAGTCAGCAAGCAAAAGAGATCAGTATTGCTGAATTGAACTCATCCTCAAGTCTTGGTGAGTGCCTTCACAAGGTGGATTTTCACAAAATCTCACCAAGACAACACTGACATACAGACTGTATTTTACATAGCATATATCATGGACAGAAGTAGGTCAAAAATTAAAAAAGATAGCTGGGTGCACAAGACTCAGGATAAAAAAAGTGCCCAAGCCTGGTAGGCCCATTGGTGCCAGAGCTGGAAAAAATTACAGTGTAAAATCCTCAAAATACAGAAACATTCCTACAATGAGAAAAGTGGTAGTTGCTGTAGACCAAAACTATTAACCAGAAAAAACAGCTCGGATCCCTTGAAGAACTTTTATTCGACAATAAAACCAACATGTTAAGCGCTTTCATCAAATGGAGTTTGACTTCATCAGAACAGTGGAGTATAGAAAAAAGTAGTATAAAACAGCCAGTAAACACACCTGGTTGGATAAACATTCAACCAATCAAGCACAACTCATTGATAAATAAATTACGCCAGTCTGCAAAAAATGTATAAAAAAACATGCATATAACTTGTTCATGCTAAATCATATTACTCTATTTTGAAAATGTAATTAATGTTCTCTATGTTTTCTTAAAATAAAAATAAAAATACATAAAATACACATGAATAAATGAATTGTTATATAAAAGTATACATAAGTGATGTTTATAAAATAAAACATAACTAATACTGTTCACTTTTTCGTGAATAAAATTTATGAATGCATTTTGATAATAAAAACTGCTGTTTAAATCCAGAATCACCATGGAGTGCACAAGAAAATTAAATTTTGGCTGCTTTTTCTTTCAAGGCTATTGCAATAGAAATGTAATCATCAAGCCCTGGATGTATGTTAGCAGCCAATGAGTTGCGCTTGATTGGTTGAATGTTTATCCAACCGGGTGTGTTTACTGGCTATTTTAAACTAGTTTTTTCTATACTTCACTGTTCTGATGAAGTCAAACTCCATTTGATGAAAGCGCTTAACACATTGGTTTTATTGCCAAATACAAGTTCTTCAAGTGATCCAAGTTCGGTGTCTTCACTTTGGTGCTGTTTTTTCTAGTTAATAGTTTTCTTCCTACAATGAGGCCAGGCCAGGCCCAGGGGGAGAACCACAAAAATCTGAAAAAGTGTCTGGCCAAAGAAGAGCCATAAAGACGATACTATTTAGGATAATAAAGAAATTATGTATTGTTACTATTCTGCAAAAAGCCCAGAATTTCCAGACACAAGATATACAAAAAGACTAAGAGAGAAATTAGAGGAAAGAAAAAAACTTCCACAAGAAAAACTGTCAGAAGCTTCAAATAAAAATGTGTGTTCATTAATATAACAGATATGTGAAAAAGATTATATAGACCAAGAAACTTTGTTCTGTTTGGAAAAAGAAGCATCTGAGGAAATGTAAAAATAAAAACAACCAAACCTAGAGATTTTTGAAAAGTATAAAAAAAGAAATATGGACATGGGAAAGAAAAAGAGATTTTACTTGGTGTAATATTTATGCAAAGGAGAAAGCAAAACCAATCAATGCAAAAAGAGCAGCACCAAAGATATTTGAAGAGAAATACAGGCAAAGGAATCCAGACATTTAAAACTTTACAACACAAAAAATAAGAAGACAAAGAGGAAAAGTAGAAAACATTAGCAATGGAGAAGTTAAATAGAAACGGAGGTTACTGAGTACCTGCAAAGTGAATCTAACTCAGAAAGCACCGCAGCAGGATAGAGCAATGGACATCCAAATTAAGGAGAAATCAGTGGAACGGGAAGTAACTGGTCAGTTGCCATATGAAGATATTTTGGAGCCTTCCATAGGAAACCAGTGTAAACATTCACTTGAAGCTGGACAGCAAGGGAAGGAACAGGAAACTGTAGCAACTCTGACACAGTCAATGTTGAGGAGTGATAGGCAGTGAATTCCCATATGACAGAGCAATGGATGACACAGGATGAAATTGAAGAGAATGTGCCACAGGAAGATGCTATAGAACTTTCTAAAGAATGCCCGCAGGAAATGGAGAACAAAAATGTGCCCTCAGTTTAGAGGAAAATGAGCTCAGAGAAGAGTTGCTTGATTTAATAGAGATAGACAGACATATTAAGATCAATGAAAAAAATAGACTGCAGAAGGTCAATAAAACCAAAAAAGTTAGAAGTTTGATAACACAAATGAACACAGTAATTAGAACAGATCCATGCGATATAACAGAAGTAAACAGGATATATTACTGTGCAGCTAAATTAATAACAGATAAAATTCTACCATAAGAACACAAGGGAGTAAGGGAAAGGAAGGGGAGAAATCAAATACCATCATGGAAGTATCGAACAGAGAAAACTATAAAGGAATTAAGACAAGAATTGTCACTGTTAGAAGAGTACAGAACAGGGAACAGATCAACAAAAATACTCAGAAAGATAGACGTGATAAAAGCACTGCACAGTATTACAACGGATCAGGATTTATCATTTACCAACACAAACAAACTAAACATATCTGAACAGGCAAAAAAACTGAGAAAATACACAGATAAATATTAAAGGAAAAGTAGAAAATAAACAATTTATTGATCACCCAAAAAGATTTTACAGAGAACTGGGAAACAGGGTAAAAGGAATTGAAAGACCACTAAAAAAAGAAGAAATAGATACATTTTGGAGAAGTATTTATGAAGACCCTGTGGAACATAACAAAGATGATAAATGGACAGAAGTAAAAGAAAGAATAAGAAGTTCAAAGGTACAGGATATGAAATGGGATGAAGTAACAGCCAGAGAGATTGAAACACTGTTAAGTAAAGCCTGTAACTGGAAAACCCCAGGCCCAGATGCAGTACCCAACTTCTGGTTAAAAATATTAACATCCTTGCTCGAAGATTTAACCATGAGTAAGAACTATTTATATGTGCACCCTGAATAGACACCACACTAACCTGACTAACAACAGGAAAAACAATGCTCCTATTTAAGAGTGAACTTGCAGGCTCCTCTAAACATTATAGACCAATAACTTGCCTTCTGATGACATATAAATTACATACTGGAACTGATGCCGACAGAGTTTATAGTCATTTAGAAGAAAACTCAATTATGGCAAAAGAACAAAAGGGCAATAAATGAAAGTCAAATGGAACAAATGATCATTTGTTTTTAAATAAAGTCATAGTGGAGAACTGAAAAATGGGGAATAATCTAAGTATGGCATGGATTAACTACAAAAAAGCATTTGACAGTATCCCACACTCACGGATAAAAGAGTGCTTAAAAATGTATAAGACACACCCTACACTGACAAACAACATCACAGCAACTATGAAACAGTAGCAAACTACTCTGCAGTTAAGCCATGATAAAGGACAAATTATTATTCCCGGGATAACAATCTAAAGGGGGGTATTCCAGGGTGACTCTGTCACCATGGCTGTTTTGCCTTGTCCTTAACCCATTAAGCTGTCTGCTTAACAGATTAGGTCTTGGCTATAATTTGGCTCCCAGAAAGCAACAAAGTCTAAAAACTTCTCATCTTCTCTTTCTTGATAATTTAAAACTGTATAGCTCATGAGATGAGGAACTGAAAGAACAACTGCAGGTTGACAAAACTTTTTCAGATTATATAACAATGTCATTTGTTCTTGGTAAATGTGCAAAAGCAAGCTTTAAAGCAGGAAAGCTGCAGCACCAAGAAAACATCAGTTTGGGACAGGAATGTGCTATAAAAAAACTTGAGCAGGAGGGAGTATATAAATATTTGGGAACTGATGAAAGATCAACAATAAAACATGGACAAATGTGAACAAAACTTGGTAACGAATATTTTAGAAGACTTAAATTAACTCCAAAAACAGCATTGACATCTAGGAACAAACTTCAAGCTATAAACCAATTTGTACTTCCAGTCCTAACTTACAGTTTTGGAGTGACTGCCCCCAAAAGGTGTTGGACAGATTACATAGGAAAACAAGAAGGATGCTTCATGCTCATCAAATAATTTATAAAAATCAGTGCATACCAAAATTATATATTCCCTGTTCCGAAGGAGGGATTGGCCTCCTTGAAATTGATTACATGTACAGATCTGCAATCGTGGGACTGCATACATATCTGCTGACCTCACAAGACCCAAACATAGTGAATGTTTTGAAACATGAGCAGAATAAATCTAAGATGACTTCCCCTCTTAGTCTAGCAGAAGCATATTGGCATCAAGCGGGAATGGAAATTAAACCAGAGGTAGATGAAAATCAGGCAGCAACTGAATGTGCCAAAAACAAAAGAAAGAATATAAAGTGAAGGATCAGATGAGTAGGCAATAAATGTGGAAAATGCAGAATGGTCAAGGAGAGGCGAATTCAAACCAAAAGATGAAAGGTTAATATTGGGGCCCAAGACAGTGGGCTACATACACGATGCTTTACAAAGTCCATGGAACATGTGGGAGAAACAGGCAAATGTAGGTTTTATAAAACAGAATTGGAAACAGTTGCACACTTTGCTGCTGGTTGTGATATACTAATGGCAGAAGGACTGTATACTGAAAGGCATAATAATGTGGCAAGACTGTTGCACTGGCGATTGTGGAAACAGTATAATACTGAAGTAGCTGAAAAACACTGGAAAAATGAGCCACAAAGCATCATAGAAAATGGTGAAGTCTATATCACATGGGATCACCCATTACCAACAATTCAAAAGAGATGCGAGAAAACCAGATATAGTGGTCCAAGAAAAAAAGACAAAAGTAGCACTGATCATTGAAATCGCTACATCTAGTGACTACAGTGTCTTGCATACAGAGACACACAAAGTCATAAAATATCAGGATTTTCAGGCAGAAATCAGAGCAATGTAGAAGAAAGACACTCAGACAGTTCCAATAGTAGTAGGAGCAACAGGTCTTATAAAAAAGAATCTACAATTGTATTTAGATATGTTACCAATATGCGTTACTCAGCACAAATTGCAGAAGGAGTCATTACTGGGCACATTGCGGGTGCTGCAAAGAGTACTTCTGGCTGACATCAAAGATTGAAACAATACTAAGTTCATGAACTTTAATCATACTTTTACTTAGGAATGGGGTCCATTTCTGTCATGGTATTAAAAACCCAAAAGATTTGGAGAAATTAAAAAAAACAGAAGATATAGCAAACCTACTAGCAGACAAATTAAGGTCTAACTTTACTCATCTCCACCACCCCTCCCCAGCCTCTTCTCAGGAAGTACAATCAAACATTTTACAATAAGCCTTTTACAATAAAATCATCCAAAGCAAATTTCGAGAGAAAAATAGCTAAAGACTCAAAAGACAATCATAAGGCCTTCTTTAGCTATGTTAGAAACCTAGGAGGAAACTCCCAGATATGCTCAGAACTAGTTCAAAATGATGTGAAGATTACTGATCCTACAGACATTGCCAACATACTGGCTGACAGGTTCAGTGCAAACTTCTCCTTCCCCAAAAGGAGAGATATCTATACCAAATGAGTGCAGCCCCCAAACATCTCCAGCCCAAGTGAGAACTGCTCTCTCCAAAGCAAAAACACAGAATCCATGGGAGCCCATGGTGTCTCCGGCTGTGTGCACCACGAACTCAATGAGGAATTAAACCCACAGCTAGGACAGCTGTTTAATCAAAGTCTTACCTCTGGATACTGCAACTGTGGTCCCACTTCACAAAGGCGGCCTCCACAGACCCTGGAAATTACCGCCCATTAGCTTGACAAGCCTTATCTGCAAAGCCATGGAGAGGATCATAATGGACCTCATAAATAAAGACATAGGGAATTTGCAGACTTTGGATCCAACCCAGTTTGGCTTTGTCAAAGGCAGATCATGCCTTTTAAACTTGGTTGACTTTTTGAAACAGTCACCAAAGCCATTGATGAGGAAAGGCAGTCCATACAGCCTACCTCGATCTGGCTAAGGCCTTGATACAATACCCCACTGGGTATCATTGAAAAACTCATCAGCTTAAATGTTAACCCATACATCACAAGATGGGTTGCAAACTGGCTGAGTGACAGAACCCACAGGGTCAGAGTTGCTGGCGCCATGTCAGACTCAAAGCCTGTCACAAGTGGTGTCCCACAGGGCTCAGTCCTGGGCCCACTCTTGTTTGGCATCTACTTTTCCAAGTACAAGCAAACACAGGAGGGTTATGGACAAAGTTTGCAGATGACTGCAAACTGGGCCATAGTAGAAAACACATCTGACACAGATATCCTTCAGAAGGGTCTCACAGAAACGGATAACTGGTGCCAGAGCCACGGCCCAAAGTTAAATGCCAAAAAATGCATAGTCATACCCTTCAGGAAAAACAAGGTTACCCCTAGCTACCAAATAGGTGGCAATCCACTGAGCACAGAAGAAGTTATCAGGGACCTGGGGACCCAGGTTGATAGTAGTCTGTCATTCGACACCCATGTAGCTAAAGTAGTTAGGAAGTCCTTCTACATTGCCCACCTTATCATGAAGGGATTCTCATCTAGATCAAGGGAGGTCATAGTCTCCCTTTACTCATCACTCATCAGACCAATGATTGAGTACAATGCCCCATTCGGAATGTATCTGACCCGACACTTGCAGCAGCTGGAGAGGCCACAAAAGTTCCTCACCAAAAGGATAAAGGGTCTCAAAATCTGTCCTATGCTGCCCGACTGAAAGAACTCCAGCTCTATTCAGTAAACGCCATTGCTCAGAGGTGACCTTTGCCTAACATACAAGGCCATGTCAAACCCAGATTTGATGAATATGCTTCACCTCAAAAATCTAGATCCATCAGAGCCACAAGGCGGAGACTTAAACCTCGACACGGCTATTAATAGGACGTGCTGGAGGGATAGATTCATCACCCAAAGACTCCCTATGCTGTGGAACAAAATCCCGGTACATGTGAGGCAGAGCACCTCGCTGGCCTTGTTCAAGAGAAATCTTGACCAATGGATGGGAGATCACAGATATACCCCAGGAATTACCTCAGTGTCACTGCTCGACAGAGGCACAGCAAAATAATGGGTATAGTTCCCCATACTAAAGGGGTGGCGTAAGCCACAAAACAATGGGCTAGGCTTATAAATGCCCTCGGGCAGATAGGTTCATAGGTTCATACTAGGCTATGAACATAACTCCCCTACTACTACTACTCCAGAACAGGTCCTCATTGCTCTCTCTAAGGTAAAGAGCACTGCATAGATGGGCCTTTTACAACAACCAAGGCTCCCTTCTAAATAATATGAAATATAACATATATCAGAATCTCTGGAATCATTATTTAACCATAGCCTCAAGAAAAAAAAAAAAAAAAAGCTTTGAGCCACAAATGGAACAACAGTCATCCTTCTGCAAAAGACAAACCCATAAGTCTCACTTGTCTCATATACAAAGTCATGGGAAGACTTACTATAATTACCATGGAAATAATCAGTAATGACATACGAAACCTCCAAACAATGGACACAACCCATTCTGGTTTAGTTAAGGGCAGGTCATGCCTACTCAACCTGGTGGACTTCTTTGATAAGGTCACCAGATCAATGGAAGAGGGCAAAATGGTTCATTTAACACAATACACCACTCAGGCACAGTTGACAAACTCAAGAGGTTAGGTATAAACCCTTATGTCACCCAGTCGATAGCCAGCTGGCTCACAGACAGAAAAGACAAAAGAACTAGTCTTAGCAGAGTAATTTCTCTGGTAGCTGGGCACCGAGGTAAATAGAATTAATCTGCAGACCTTCATAGTTTTACCTTACTCTTGCAAGGTTTTGAATAAACTAGTTACTTGTGGTTCAAAGAGAAGGTCGCTGTCAAGTGGGGAATCTAGGAGCTTTACCTTGAAATTTTCAGGGAGAGGCTAATTGCATAACCAGGTGTATCTCATAACTGAGCAAGTAGCAGCTGCTCTGGAAGAGGCCTCAACAGCACCATAGCTGCATTTTATGCTATACCTCGCTACTTGAGTGGCTTAAGTTACCAAAGGCAAAATCTTTTGAAGTCTGACCCTACCATGTCAGAACAGCCTTTTTCAGGTTGCCAAGGATAGCTAGAAGGTATTTGCTCATCTGCATCTGAAAATTAATAGACCTGAAGGACAGGGTAGGGGAAACATAGACCTGTTTCCCCTACTTGTCTATGAGTAGAGCATTAGCATTTGGCAGAAGCTTAGAAGGTTTGTCTGGGATTAAGGATAGAGCATCTGAATCTAAGGCAGGAAGACTCCACAGTAATCTTCTGTGCAGTGGGTGGAAGAGCTAAAAAGGAAGGCAGTTTAAGACCCACAATGACAAAGTCCATCCACTCCTTTACCCTAGAAGTTTGGGGAGAGAGAGAATGCTTAGTCTTCTGCCATTTCTTTTTACTGATGATGTCTGCATGAACTAAGTGGAGAGGCTCCAACCCCTGATGTACCTCAATGATCCCAGAATCTCTTCCTGTACTAAAATCTGATGGATACCTTCCAGGCCCTCTGAGATAATGATCTGTGGTTCCCCTTTTGTTGAAGTAGCAGTTTATTTGTGAGATGTGGTGCTTGGACGCCATACCAGCCTCCAAATGGGACATGGCAGAAGGTGTCTGAGGAACAGTCGAACATATAGCCAGTTCTGCAACCTTAGTGGGTACATTGAAATTTGCCTGGGCAGACAGAACATCAGGCCTAGGTCTCTTGATTTTTTTCTTTAGAATGGACAGTATGTCAAGTGTGGAGGGATCAGACACCTTAGACTGAGCCAACCACTTTAGTCATTGAGTCTCTAGGAAGGTATTCAATGGTGATAAAGGGAGTGCAAGGTTTTGGGTACAAAGGACTGGCAGATGAAACAAGATTTGTAGTTGTGCTCTGTGCCTAAGCAGAAAAGGAACTGGGAATGGGGGTCTTTGAAGGGTATCTGCATACCACACTCACAATTTCCTTCCTTGTTGACATCTAACAATATTAGAGATAAACAGGATAAACAAGAAAGGAAGGTTACCCAATGGGACACTTACCTGAACCTGAAAAGGCTTACAGTACAAACAACTACACTGAGATCAGACTGATGGGTGTGAGACCTGCATTCTGATTGGCAATGAGATAGTCTTGAAGATTTACAACCATGTTCATGGGCTGATGTCATACTTTGGATGTATGGTTTACAGAAGATTTAGTAACCCAGCTGGGAGTTAGTGATGAAAACCCATTTGTTTGGAAGACTGCAACAGTGACTTCTATCAGGATATTAACCAAAATCTGTATTTCTGCAGGGAGGCAAGCCTGCCTGCACCCCCACACCCTATGCAAACTATACATACCAAACTCCCAACATTACACTACAGTAGAGAAAAGGGTAAATTCCCCAATTCCCATTGCACTGTGATCTTAGTATAAATGCTTCAACTTTTCAGAAAGTCGATCATATGGTCTTGCCCATAATGCAGCTTGACTTTACAAAAAAGTTGATATTTTGACAACACACCAACCCATTTGTGATCAACTCACAAAACAGCAAAATTTTAAGAATGCAAAAAGCATTATGAACCATTAAAACACTAGAAAAAACATTGTTGTAGGGGAACAAGATCCTCTGAAACCTATGATATGGTGATCAATTTTAGTTGCATTAGATTCCTGGTGGCCAATGAGGATTTTGTTTTTGTTTAATTTAATGAGGTTGATGTCATAGCATGCGCATCAGTCACATCAGACAACTGTTCAACATCAGGTACAACACCACTGTCTGTTCCTGTAGATGAGGTATGTGCCAGTATAACGTCACACTCAGGTTAAGTGTATATCTCAGGAACAGTCTCTTGGTTTGGCAATTACATAACTTCATGTTTTGAACTGTCCCTTAATGGCAACTTCTTAGACATAATATTCTGAGATAAGACCAGTCCAGGCCTGTAGAAGTGCCTTTTAGTACATTCAAGAATTTCAGTATATTTGCATGACTACTCATGACTTCTTGCTGTTCCAAGAACTTATCAACAAGATTCTGGATTCTGATAATCTCTCTCTGTGCTTTAATATAGAAGGTGGCATAGCTGTTCTGTCATCGTACATCAGTTTTTGTTGCACTGTCTGCAAAAGCAGGCTGCACATTTGGCATTATTTTCTGATGAAATAGATGATGTAGGTAACTGATTTCATTTTCCTTTCCATAAATAGCTGTGAAGAAAGTTCTGTGGGTGCAAATGGAGTGTTTCTATATTCAAGAAGGATTAAATAGCAGTATTATTTGGAGCTGGCAGCATTTAATACCTTGATGATGAAATTATGTGCTAAAACTCCAAATTATAGCAAAATTCCAAACTAAGAAACTGTGGAACCCATACCAGAGATGAGAATATCAGGGATACCGTGGTGAGAAAAATGGATTTCATCACTATAACAACTGTGAAGACAGGCCTCAGTTTGAAGACCTCGGGATACAGTGGGTAGTAGTAGTTAACAGATGACCGAAATAAAACAGCTGCTACTTTATTCCATGGTTAAGCCACAATACCTTGTCATGTAGCAGTGTCTTCAATGTTTCTCTTGTGATATAAATCACACATCTGACAGTATTTTTTTAATACAGATTCTATTAGATGAGACATTCTAGGCCAGAACATTATGTCATATGTATTTTTTGCACTTTACAATGGCCAAATGAACTTCATGAATTATTTCACATATACGCTTGCAAAACTGGCATGGCATAATCATTATACTAGATTTGAACAGCATTTGTGACTCATGAATTTCATCCTGTTAGTTGTAATAGACTTGAACTGGTAACAGCTGCTTTTGTCATCCAGCCATCTTGTGAGTACCACACTTTTAACTATTTATATTTCTAAGTCATGAAGTAATTTGTCAATTCCAGTGAATAAGTCAACAAATAATTCAAAAATATGAAACAAAACATTTGAACTCGTCTTTGTTTGCACTCTCTTCCCACATTGTTTTATCACTGCATGCTGCAGTCTTCTTCTGAGGCATAACAGAACACAACTAGTATTATAACCTCTGTGAGCATGCAAAGTTTGTGCTTCATGAAAAGGCAAATTATATTCTCTGCAAGTCTGCAAATGATTGACTCTGTGACTACGAGAAGGACAGAGCATCCACTTTCCAGGCTTGTTTGTGGGAGTCCTTGTGCAAAACTTGTCCAACTGGAAGTTCTGGGGGGAGGCAAATAGATCTATGTCTGGGCTCTCCCATTCGCTTGTCAGCATGTTGAAAATCTTTGGTTCCAGTTTCCACTCATGTGGGTCCATGAGATTTCTGCTTAGTCTGCCTGCCAGTGTATTTAATTTTCCTGGCAGGAACTGAGCTTGTAGGTGCACTTGGTAGCTCAGGGCTGTGTTCCACAATGCCATGGCTAGTCTGCAGAGGGGGTAGGAATGTGTACCCCCCCCTGCTTGTTTATGTACCACATAACAGTGGTGTTGTCCATCTTTACCATTAGTTGTCCTGGAAGAATGTAGTCCTTGAAGGCTGACAGAGCATTCTGTACAGGTAACATTTCTTTTCGATTGATATGTAGCTGCATTTGACTTGGGTTCCATTTGCCCTGAATGCACTTTGCTGCCAGGTGAGCCCGCCATGCATAGTCTGATGCATCTGTTGTTAGGGTTTGGGCAGCAGAGGGTAGTGTAATAGGTAGTCTCTTGTTTTGGTGACAGGCCTCTGCCCACCAGAGGAACTCTAGGCATAGGCAAGGTATGATAGGAATCATCGTTTCCAGGCTGTGAGAATGTTGACTCCATAGGCTTTTTAGATACCACTGTAGTTTCCTCATATGCAGTCTTGCATATGGAATTAGAGGAATGCAGGAGGGCATGAACCCCAAGGCTTGCAGTATTTGTATTGTAGATAGCAGGGTTTTTGTGGCCACTTGTTTGAAATAGTTTACCAAATGAATTTGCTTTTCTGCGTAAGGTAAGCCATCTGGGAAGTTGTACTCAAGCTTGCTCCCAGGAATGTAATTTTTTGACAGGGTACCAGTTGTGATTTCTTTTAATTTATAGTGTACCCCAGACAAGTTAGAAACCTTTTTACAAATGCCAAATGATTTAAAAGTATGCCCTGGCTTTCTGCCTGAATTAGACAATCGTCCAGGTACGGGTATATTTGAATACTTCTTTGCCTGCAAAAAAGAAATAACTGGAGCCAGGCACTTTGTGAATACCCTGGGTGCAGTAGACAAGCCAAAGGGCAGTGCAGAGAACTGATAATGCGTGCAGCCTGCCTTGAAGCATAGGTATCTTCTGCAAGATTTCCTGATTGGGATGTGCAGGTATGCTTCTTTTAAATCTAGTGATGCCAACCAGGTGTCTTTGCCTAGCATAGGAAGTAGTTGATGAAGAGCCAGCATCTTGAATTTTGGTATCTCCAGAAAGGTGTTTATATTAGACAGGTCCAGGATTGGACGCCATGATTTGTCTTTTCTGGGTACCAGGAAAAGTCTGGAGTAGAAACCTTGTCCCCTTTTCCTCTTCTGGTACCAGTTGAATAGCCCCCATGCTTAAGAGGGGAAAGTACTTGTTTTTGAGCCCCTGCCCACTGCTTTGGGGGCAGGTCTGGCCACCCATTTGGTGTTGGCAACATGTGGAAATGAAATCTGTATCCCTGGGACACTATATTTAAAACCCATTTGTCCTGGGTTACGAGTTTCCAGTTCTTTGCATGAAGAGCAATCTCCTCCCCCAAAGGGGCAGTCAAAATGTAAGTGCTTGGTACGTTTAAAAAGAAGTCATTGAGACTGTTTACCATAGGGGGGTGTATTGTTATTTCAAGATTTGGAAGAGGAGGCTCCCCACTGCTTGGCTTTGAAAGTTCCCTGGGATTGAAACCTGGGGTTTTTGCTCTGCCTGGGTTTGGTCTGACAAGACCTAGAAGAGACCGGAAAGGACCAATTCTTAGTAGGCCAGTGCCTACTAAATCTAGGAGGTTGCACTTGTAAAAAATCTTTAACAGTTTGCATAGATTTAGTTTTATCTTCCATCCTTTTAAGAACTTCTTCAGCCTTGCAGCCAAACAGGCGGTCCTGATTTAAAGGAGCATCCCAACAATTTAGCTGTAACATGATCAGGCAAAGATTGTTCCTTAAGCCAAGCATGCCTTCTAAGCACAGACCCAGTAACAGCAGCCCTGCAAGAGGCCCCTAAAGAATCAAAACCACATTGCAAAGTATGTTTTCCAACTTGTTCAGCAGAATACATTAAATCCTGTAAATCTTTATTTTCCACACAGTCAGGAATCCACACCATTTTCTGTTTAAGCAGTCCAATAACATGTTGCTGATATTTTAACATATGAAATTGGCAGTTTAAAGCTCTGATTGCCAAGGTTACAGAAGTATAAACCTTTTTACCCCATCTATCCAGCGCCCTGGAGTCTCTATCAGACGGGGTAGGATTGTTATCAGTAGAAGCCTTAATGCCCTTGGGCCCCTGAGAAACAGTCTCTGGATCTGCAGCAGGATTTATGAAAAGGAACTTTTGGGACTCAGGAACCCTGTAGTATCTGTCAGGTTTACTAGGAGCAGGAGGCAGGGAATCAGGGGCCAAACTGGATTCCGAGAAAACATCATCAACAATGTCTAGTACAGGAGGTATAGCCAAAGGCCTATGCTGAGGTAGAAGAAGGAAATCCTTAAGCCTCTTTTTTGAATCAGGAAATTCCTGGCTTTCCCAGTGAAGATGCTCCCTTAAAGTGTGTAAAGTTTCCCCAAAAGAAAAGTCCTCAGGAGGGGAAGCAGAGGGAATGGAATCCTCTGCATCAGAAGCCTCATAAGTAGGTATGGACAAATCCAGGTTACCAGAAGAGTCAGAAGAAACAGAATCTTGATCAGAGTATTCATAAGCAAGCTCAGCCGTAGGTCTCTTGGGGGGGGGGGGGTTGACTATCCCTGATTACAGTTATTAGATCTTCAGCCATTTTTATCATTTGTTTTTAGGCATAGGGGCCTGAGCATGTGGCCTGGGTGTCGATTTTTTTAGACATGGATCGAGATTTAGGCCTTAGTAATGAAGGAGTCATTTTAATATGCAAGTCTGTAGGCCTGAATACACCCTCAGAAGCCGGTGCCTGCACAGTGGCTCCAGACCCATCCAAGGTAGAGACATCTGCGGGTTCCATAGTTGAAGTATCTTGCGGCATACCTGACTCCAAATGGGTCTCAGTAGAGGCCTGCGAATCAGACATAGCGGGTATCAGGGTCTGCAAAAGCACCTCACTGAGTACCGGCGAACTGGCGACTGGTTTACGAGAAGCGTCGTCGGCAGTTTTGGACCTCGACGGCCTGTCTCTGTCTTTATCTTTGCATTTTTTTCAGAGTCCTGGTAGTCGGATGGCTAATTGACAACATTTCTGGGTAATTAAACTGAGAAACAAAATAATGAGCAGCAAAAATATAATGATGATGGATAGTGCACTGATTAAATAAAGCACAAAACTGACAGTAAGATAGGTCAGGGCCTAGGCAAAGAATACAGTACGAATGAAAATCTTTATTAGGTATTTGCTCTCCACAAGTAATGCAATTATTAACTTTTACGGACATCGGTAAGGAGCAAGAAAAGTTTCCCCAATGGGGTACTTGGCTTTAAGTTGACTTCGGAGCTGAAACTCGAAAATGAAAATTTCAGGAGTTGGCCGACCGGCACTTGTGAACTGCTTCTGCTTCGGGCACCGCACGGCAAGAAAGACTGATGTAATGATATCGGCTGCATGTTTTATACCTCTAATGGCCTGATGTCATAGAAGAAGAGACAGCAACTGACGCAGGACCCAAGACTTTGTTAATCAGTCTGACTGAGGGCAACCTGCCAGCAGATTACCCAAATGTAATGACTGCAACAGTGAAACACGAAGAACATCAATGCAATGGAAACCTTTTCCTCCAGTAATCTTAAATTCATAGTGGTTGCCTTGTGCCTCAGGCAATTATCATATACTTGACCTAAACAAGTAAGAGTAATGACAGCTACCCTTTTCAGACTAAGCTTCTCATCCAGTTAATAAATGCAGAGCTATGCAAACAAGAGAACAAAGCAACCTTTTTTCACATCCGTCCACGATTATATAGATAGCAGAGCCATTTGGTTACAAATAAAAATGCTCAGTATACTAAGTTTACTAGGAAACAAACTGGCCTGAATAACAGGCTGTCCCCCCCTGCACTTTCTTCACTTTCTGAAGATAAACTTGACTTAATGAGTTAAACTAAGAGTTACAATTCTCTCCAGTACTCTGTCCTAGTCCTGAGCAGCCGATTACTCATCAGCATACTAACAATGGATAATAACTACTCTGTGAACAATTCCATCTATAAGTACCTACCTACATCACAAACAGAAACAACTATAATAGTTCTAATCAAAACAAAATGTTAATACTTATGAGGGCAACAAGGTGTACTGACCCTGGTTAAACTCAACTCACCCAAGGACAGTCCCTGCAGTACATGTGTTTTTTTTATCTACTATGCAAGACAAGTGGATAAAAAGAAAATAGATTAATGATCATGAAAGGGAAGCCAATGGTCATTCAGCATCTGTGTTATATATAAATGCCAGCACATAAGCAAAGTTAAGAAAAGTCAAATTAAACCCTTTGGCTTTAATGCAAATGTGGAGCTGCATCAGTCACGCTCTGTTATGACCTACTGTAAACAGTTTCTTAACTTAATCAAAAATAAATAAATAATTAAAAGGCTACAGTGCAGCCGCTCTTTTTCCAAGTTGTACCTGTCGAGTGGGTGAGGCTCACTGCTGCCTTGTCAAGCTGTAATACAAATATAAAATACAGACCCCATCGGTGGGGAAGCTCAGTAAGAATTCGGGGGCTACCCATCGTAAGATCTGTCTTTTTATCTCATGAACACATACATAAGGGAAGCACACACACACACACACACACACACACACACAAGTGCACACCTACCTTTTCTCTGCTCTCATACAGCCATACACGGTATACATGCATTTGCATGAATGTGTCAACAGCAGAACCCCAGGATCGCGAAATGTCAAATCTGCGGATGTCGAACCAGAGATTACTGAACGCCGGCCAGGCTACTATTCCCCCATCTCGACCCATGATAGTGCTTGTTGCGGCAGTTGTGCGATCGGGAATTTGACGTTGCATGCAACATTCTGAGCATTCGGGCATATGAGATTTGACATTTAGGTTCGGTGTTACGATGGCTTGACCTTCAGTCGCGTGACCAAATGCATGTAAACCGCCACAAACTCACACACACACCTACTTTCTCACACAGTAACACATACACACTTTGAATACCTAGTTTAAATTACATATGCACACACTTTTTCTCTCATACAGAGAAACGAACCACCAGTATAACTAACACACATACTCATACACTCAATCACTCATACAGTCACTCACTCTTACCTTGCCAAGTGTAGTTTAAATTCTGCTGTAAGTGCGGACTGAGTTTATATCCACATCGGTGTGTGTGCGTGTGAAGTATGCATGGTCATCCTTAAAGGAGAAGATGCTGCGCATGAACATAAAACAAGGAAAATAAACATGAAAAACAAAATCAGGATTTAAAGGGACCAGTCTGGAATTCATGGCACCCTATTATTTTGAGCCCCAAATCGGGAAATACCGAGGAATTTGGTACAGTTGAGAGGTATGGTACTAGACAGTATGTGTGTAGGTATGGTGTATGGGGTGTTTAGTATGTGTGTAGTTATGGAGTATGGGATAGGTAGTATGTGTGTAGGTATGGAGTATGGGTAGGTACTATATGTGCAAGTATGGGTAGGTAGTATGGGTGTAGGTATGGGGTAGATAGTATATGCATGGATATGGGGTATGGAGCAGGCAGTATGTGTGTAGGTATAGGGGTTGGGGTATGGGGTAGGTAGTATGTTTGTAGGTATGGGGTATAGGGCAGGTAGTATGTATGTAGTTATTAATGTAGTCTGACACATGAAGGCAGTGGCAGTCAGGTTATTGCTGGGGGGGTTATGTGAGGGTTAAAGGAATACAATTGACATCAGCAGGACAATGTAAATGTAAGGAACAATTATAGGAATTCCTAGTGTAAACCTACTGTAGTACAGGCTTTAAGATTCAGAGAATGTGGGACAACAGCAGTATTCATTTAAGGGGTGTTTACTGGGGAGATAAAAATGCGTGTCAGGATCTTCTAGTATAAGAGTGCATGTCGGGAAATGGGGGTAGGAGGGGAGTGAAGGTATGTAGGATGACTAGAAATGGATGGAGCTAACTTATGACTGGGTGTGAGGAGAGTGGATAAGCAAAGTATGGAGAGAATGTTGCAGAAAAGAGCAAAGTTTGAGATGCTAGGGAGGGCTTAAATGCTGGGAAGAACACAGGAGAATATAAGTTTCTATGATGGATGAAAAAAAAAATGGGGGTGATCAAAGATGACATGCAATGAAGCTAATAAGAGTTGTACAGAGTTAGGAATGAAGATAATATAGAGTGTAAATATGTTAGAAAAGATTATGGAAGATATGAGTGCATCACCAGTAGATATGTGATGTGGAAGGATATAAAATGAATAGTGAATTCAGAAGGAGTGGTTTGTTATGATGATGTAATTATGGGTGATTCCTAAGAAGAAAGGTGGGGGTGGTGAGGAGACTAGTAGTGATTGGCAGATTGAATTAATGGAAGGAGTAGCAAAGTGAGTCAGAGTGTAGCAAGGGTGAGTGGACTGGCTACCCCCACATGAATGTAACCTTATTCCAGCAAAATAAAAAAAAAGAATCTGTGGCACTGAAGGTAATGTCACTCGTCCTTTTCTAACACATAAGACAAGCAGGTGGTGGGGTGTTCATTTAGATGCTTTAATATATAGAAACACATCAGGATGGATAGCAGCATCATAAAGTATGACTGAACTAGTTAACAGACAGACTTTACATACATACATGGACGATGAGGTATTTTTAGCACTTTGTTCAAATCTTGTGGGTCAATATATATTCCAATGTCATCTGAGGTTTTCTTGTGAGCTACCACTATGGAAGATACCCATTCAGTTGGAGTTTCAACTGGACAAATCACACCTGGTTGCACCATTTTATCTAATTCGGCCTTGACTCTGTCCTGCATAACTACTGGAACTTTACATGCTGGCCTGATAACTGGACTGACCTCTGGGTCTAACTTCAAGGAATACACAACTGGAAGCTTGCCTAGTTTGTCTTCAAAAAGATTAGCATAGGTAGAAAAAATGTACTGGGCAAAATTAGAATAGTGGCCTTTTAAAGCTAACGCGATGGACTTCCTTATTAAATAAAAGCAGTTACATTTTCAAACCGTCTCCGAGCCCTAATAATGACGAAATGTTCCTCTTGACCACATAGAATAACAAGTTGTAGCTTCTTCCAGCAGAGTAACATGAAAGCACTACTGAGCCTGTGGTTTGAATTTCTTCACCTCCATAAGCAACAAGCTTTGCACACTTTGCCAAATTAAAACTTTCAACATGACACACTCTGGCAAATGCTTCTGCTGGCATAGCATTGCACTTGGAACCTGTATCAACTTTGAGCTCTATGGGTTTGCCATTTATCTGAACAGTATAAAATACTTCATTCTTTGCCCTTAAATCTACTTTTTTCCAGCTTTTACTTGTCTTACAATACTCTACACAGTGTCATATATACTAAGTTCACTTCAGTGAAATGAGTTTTCAGTAATTTGTGTTTTCAGTGATGTGGTCGGGGTGAAATGAAATTCAGTGAAATGAGATTCAACAAAACAAAGTAGACCCATCTCACAAATCTCTATGGCCTTATTCAAAGTTAAATCAATGTTACAAAGCAAAATCTTTCTCACAACATCATCTTTTATACCACACACAAGTCTGTCCTTTATCAACTCATCCCTTAAATCACCAAATCTGCACATTTTAGCTTTGTTTCTCAAGTCAGTTATATGTGCTGCAAAAGTTTCACCAGGCTTTTGATCCCTTGTATAAAATAAGTGCCTTTTCATTGTAACATTTCTCTGGGGTTACACAGTTTTCTAAATTTACGTTTTAAGCACCGAGGGCCCCCCCTTGACTTAGCCAGTACAACAACATGACAGTTTTCCCCCTCTCTTCTATAAACAGCAGGTGCATACACAAATGATCGTTCACTTTCTATAGCTTCTGACCCAGCTAAATTAAACAGAATAAATGCCTTTGTATGGTCATCTTTATCAGAAAATGCAGCCTATATGAAAATGTCTTACTCTTGCTCAAACACTCTCCAGTTCTCAGCAATATTACTGCCAAACACAAGTGCACTGGGTTTTTGAAATCCATCTGCCATCCCCACAAAGTATACACAAACACATAGAAAATATGGCCCTTGTAGGTATGTATGAACAAACAGTTCTGTGAGCTTGTAATATTCAAATGCACAATAAACTCTTTGAAATACTGTACTTTGCGAAATATATTCTCTATGACTGTATTCTGCAAAATATGCCCTGTAATAGCTGTACTTTTGCAAAATAGCTTTATTGTAACACTGCACAAACATGCAAATACTTTATACACTTCTGATAACTTGGACATCTTTGCTTAATATGAAAAATAGATGCCTTGCGAAAATGCAGTCATTTCCCTTTATTTTATTTGTTTTATGCAATTTGGACATTATTTCAAACATTTTCAGTAGTAATTTGAATATTTTTATCAATAATGTACATATCAGTTTATGCAAATATCATTTAGAATGTTCTGCATGCCCCATTTCATGTTATGCAAAAATAAATAGTGCTGAGCAACTTTTAATACCTGAAATTTCTTTCTGACCTGTTTTGAGACATTTTCACATTTTAGGGATGAGTCACTCCTATATATTCCACCAGCCCCAAGAAAGTGCCTTAAGTCGCTTTAGCCAAGCCGCCTTTAGTTCATGCCCTTTAGATATGCAGTTTCTGATTCAATGTCATTTAGACATCCCACTTCTGACACCATGTCACTTGTCCGTCTCTAACACATAATACAAGCAGGCGGGGCGGGGGGTTCACTTAGATGCTTTAATATATAGAAACACATCAGGATGGATAACAGCATCATAAAGTATGAACAAACTAGTTAACTGACAGACCTTAAATACATACATGCTTACATCTCAACAGCTAACTACAAAATGGAAGTAAGGCTCACATGTGCTCAGTATTTACACACTTGTGCAAGCCCTTGGATAGCTTCTTAAAGGTACATGCACACATACTGATCTACATGTAAGCTTTCCTGGTGAAGCTAAACAGCTAAAAGAGGTAGGCAAATGTTTTGACAAATACAGAGTGTAAGAGAAGTACTGAGAGATGCTCCAGTACAATACAGCTAGGGACAGATTATAATTACTATGAGCTATCTGAAAGGAGGGAGGGATGTGGGATTAGTAAATAGCACTAAGGTAGGATATTAAGAGCACATCACTGTGAACAATGCAATAACAAGATAGACCAACTGTGTTTCACAGCTGAGTCTAAGATTCTCTACTCCTACTCAAATAAAGAGGGAGTCCTTAAGCCATTTGTCTCTTTCTTGGGTGTACAAAAGCAGTTTTTCTTGGCCTGCAGTCCACTGGGTAGACTTGGTACGGAGGGGAGCAGAATACTGTCTAGATAAAAGAAAAGTAGTGGCAGCACTATCTAAGAGCTCACGGATAACTCTCAGAGTAAGATAAAAAAGAGAAAGGCTCTGCTTACATTAAACAAACCTGCAGAGCTTAATTGTGTCTTCACAGAGAACTTGGAATGCAAATGCACAAAAAAATCTGATGGTCTTTCTTGCTGAGTAATCACTGTTAGGGTAGGCAGATTATGCCTGCTCTATTGAAATAAAAGAAATGAAATTAAGATAGGAGTTAGGTAGGTGATTATCATAAAAATAGTTATGCTGCTATACATTTTCAGAACAGTACATCATGTAGACTCATGCAAGAATGGGAATTCACATAACAAAATAAAGCTACAACAACTTTGCATGAAGCCAAGAATAATGAGAATGGAAATCACTAGTAGGGGAAGAGGCTTGAAACAAGGCAGGTAAAAGCAATGAGGTTTGAAAATGTTTGGGAGACTGCAAGGAAGCTTGCAGCACAAAGAGGGAAACCATAATCCATTTTTCCTGAAAGGTACACAATAAAGACATATCACTGTACTCTGCCACTGAGCAATTAAACAATAAACATAGGTCAATACAGAGCAGTATCGTCCTGCAGGCACAGAAATATAGCAACAGCTAATAAAAATACCAAACACATTACAAACAGATACACACTTGTAATTCACACATTAACGTAAAGCGCAATTAGAAAAGGGCATGGGGATTAAGGTTCTACAAATGACCTTGTGACACCAACGATGCTGATAGAGTGAGTGGCAAGATCAACACCACGGTGAATGATTCAGCTATACTTAAAATGGTGTAAACAGAAAAAAATCCATGATTTTGAACCGTACTAAAGAATGGTGTCTTCATCCAAACATGCTCATTTCAGTTATGCTCTTTGACTTGTGGCTTTCTTTCTTGAAATTCATTCTTGTTGCATCATTTTTTCAAAGTTGTTTCTTTTCTTTGCTCAACTTAATTTTCCTAGGCATGGCACACAATGGTGCCAAAAACTGTAATGTGTCAGTTATGGATTTCACTTCTTCATTCTGTGCGCTTGTTATGTCATGGGGCATGCTCAGGTGTAAGAAACTGATCCTCTCACTGAAAATGTGAATTGGACAATATCACCTTCTAGTTGTTAAAGTTGCAAACTGTTCAAAGCATCATGAATAGCCTAATTCTGGGGTGAACTCTGAGATCCTACTTTGCATCAAGTATTCTTCTTGGCTAATAGCTTCAGTTCTCTTTGTAGATACTTCCTGCTTGATGGCAAGATATAACCCCCCCCCCCCCGGCCAGTGTGCGAACAGTCACATTCTTTACTAGCATTACAGCTACTGAAGGAGCACAACACAATAACACAACATCCTCCATGCACTACGGCACTCTACATTACACCCCCAGGTTGTTCAATGTACTTTTTGTGACTAACTCTAATTATTTTAGCTGGTTTCCAAACATGAATTATCAGCATAAACAACATGACTCTTACTGGATTGACAGACTAAACTACAGACACAGTTTTAAATATCACATTTACTGCTACATACTTCTTTTTTTCTTTTGCCCTTTGGCATTCTCTTACCTTATACCATCTGCAATAAATACCATAGTAAATTCCAAACAGTAGAATAAATTACAAGTTACTGGTGGTCATGTCTGTATAGTCAAGGAATTGTCCTGCATAAACAGGCAATTTCCACTTTTGATATCTCCTATCATCACCAAGCCTGCACTCAGGAATAACTATTTGGTGATGAAATGGCCAATTAAAGGATAACTGTTCCTGTTCACTCTCTCCTTTACATTCAAGACTAATATATCCTAACAAATTAGCCTTGTTATTGACCACAATCTGTAAACATCAGCGACCTTCACTGTACTGCTTAGAGAAACTACTTGGGGTCTGCACTTGAGCAACCTTGTAAAAATACCACAGAATAGCCAGTTGCACATTTGGGTCAGAAATGCATCTGTACATGAGCAATCTTGTATATATAATGCAGAATAGGAAGTTACAAGTTTCACCAGCAAAAACAGTTGGTAGAGTTCATGATATGGGGGAAGAATGGAATGGAAAAATTGTGCTTTAAAGGAATATGAAATAAATCTGGCCTTTGTAAAGCAGTATCCTCATACATGTCATTAACTTAGATACATCCACATTTGGGGACAATAACCATGAAAGAGGAGCAATTCCTGTCTTGGGTCATAGTACTGTCAGAAACAGTATAATACAGTACAATACAGCCATATCAGGAATCTGTCTTCAGACACAACACTATGGAACATACCACTTTTCCCAACACCGCCTGCACCTAGCATCACTAATTTATATTCTCTGGATTGAGGAGTTGTGTCCGACTGTGCTTGCTTGCTTCCAGATGAGGACTCCATCTTTCACAGTTTCTTCTTCAGTCACAAACCTGTGTAAAGTAAAAAGCAGAATTATAGAATAATGTATTTTATAAAACAATACATTTCTCTCAGCAGCTCAACAGTGTTCTCTAGTATCCTGCATACATCTGTACATATACAAAATAGCAATTCAGGATTCCCCCCCAACACGTATGACTTCTACTAAAAATTGTCTGATTTTACTTTGGACTCTTTAGTGTTTTACACACCCAGTGACAAGTACAGATATGGCCGATCAGTGATACAGTCTGTTCAAGTTGTATCTCAGCTTGTTTTCTGATCTTCTCCTAAAAGAAAACCATGCTGCTGTTGTTACAACAAATGGTAATGCTAGTGTTTTAAAAGGCAGGCACACAGAGTGCAAACAAATGTAAATATATTGCAACAGACAGGTCTACCTCTTCATATTCTAAACACCTTTGCTTGAATACTAACAACTTCTCCTTTCATTTTTACCCCACACAGCTGACTATATTTTATGATGATGCAGTCAATATATTACTCTACGGTATGCATGAAAACCTCAATTAGCAAATGAATCCAGAAATCAATTTCTGGCATGGGAGGCTCACTCAGACCTGATAACATCAGCTGCTACTAACCAAACCAGTCACGTTTGTGGCTAACTCATCTAGCTTTAATAAACAGCCTAATGCTACTTCTTTGCACACCTCTCAAATGTCCAGATTTTTGCCTCAGATTTTTGGTCTGTTTCTTATAAAATCTGAGGTTTTCAAATAAATCACTAGGATGATCTAAGGAATGCAGTCACTAAATAATGACATACATTTGAGTTTCAGACTTCATATTTTCTGAAAAATACATGCTAACACAATTTTTTTAATTTTATCAACTTTCTAAGTTTATAACAGTACTATTTAAAATCTGTCCCTATTTTTGGACCTTTGTCCCCCATTACATCAGGCTTTGTCCAGGTTTGTTGTGCCAAGAGGCTGAGAGGTATGCTTCTTTGTATTCTCAGAAATATAATACCTTCATTGCTCAGCTCTAGCAACTGCCCTGTTTAAGGGCACTTTCAACAGCTGTAATAGTCTAAGGCAGCCCATACTAATTATTAGCCAGGAAGTTATAATTCTTTCATGAATAATATATCAAAATTTACAATGTTAGCCGGCAGTAAAATTAAGGCTTCCTAATGACTTGTGATACAGAAAACTGCCATCCTGACAGTTCTGATATGACCTCAGAATTTTATTTTGTCAGTCATAGTATTTGGGGCAGAACAAATCCCTTCAGAGCTGTGTCATCATAAAATGAATAATAATAAGCCTGTGACTCTGACAACTCCCTAAGTGAACATAACTAAGATTTAAAATATTCTTCAATATTTTACCCTTGATTTAGCTAAGCCTTTGAAAACTATGCACTTTTTGTCAGGAATAACTTGGAATAAACTGATAAAAAGTGTAAAACATATAAATATAGATGCTAAAATGATGTCTAGACTCACATGCTAAGGATGGACAAATTTGACAGTCACCTTAAAGTATCATTTATGAAAACAGAAGCAAATTAGTTTGTTGGGAAGGGGTACAAATTTCAAATCCTACTGATGCTGGGTTGATAACATTGATGGAGGTGGGTGCAGGTGATAACAGACAGAACCATGGCAAGACTCGCCTGTGCCCTCCATTCCTGCAGTTATAACAAACTGCTTGCTAAAATGTAACAAGTAGCCTGCTACAGTTACTAAAGTTACACACACTGTTCTGAGGGAATTTCTTCTGTCATATTAGCTGCTTCTGTTTCAGTCAAGCCTTAATTGAGTATAGCAGCCATTTACATTGCACCATTGGCACTTACCCTTGCTGATTGTGACCCCCTTGGCATCTTGCTCCCAGGGCAGCTGCCTCACTCACTCTGCCCTGGTTTTGGCTCTGGTAACAGATATTAGTTTGCCTAAGCATGTATTACAGGATATGTGGCTGTGGCTTGATTTTTGAGGTCTGAGAGCCCATACTCTATACTACATCACAAAATCAAAGGCAACACTTCACAGCTTATTTCTTTAGCTTCTACAGCACATCAGTGCCTCTCGTGTCTTAACCATACAGGATACAAAGTCTGCATTATGCAGAACTGTTATAACAGAGCCACAGGGAAAAATACATTAGTAAGCCAATACCTCTTACAGTATAACAAAGACATAAACACAGTCCTTTAGAGTTAACTTGCAGAGATGAACACTAAGATATGCAAACAAGTTTTACATTCAACATAACCATACCTATAAAAGTATTTCAGACATTTATAGCTTATGTTACCTTTCTTTTTTTTTTAACACTACATTGTGGACATAAATGACTGAATGTAACAGACAGCAAATGCATAACTAGCTACAGGTTTCTAGCTGTAGCAAGGCATTTTGGTTCCTCGGGCGACATACTCATTTTACATCCACCCAGCTACTCCCTGGCCTCCATTTTGCAATCCCCCAGCTCTTACCTGACCTTCCAGCCCAACACCAGTCTTAGGGACCAACGTTTTATTTCATTCAGCTCTGCAGTTAATGCCTGTAATTAGGAAAAAAATATGCTGCAAGCACTCAAGTCCATGTTATTAATACAGTCTCTGCAATACTTAGCAGTGTGTGCACCTTGTTCACTGTGGCGATGGCTATGAGCACTCAAGTCCATGTTATTAATACAGTCTCTGCAATACTTAGCAGTGAGTGTGCCTTGTTCACTGTGGTGATGGCTATGAGCACTCAAGTCCATGTTATTAATACAGTCTCTGCAATACTTAGCAGTGTGTGCGCCTTGTTCACTGTGGTGATGGCTATGAGCACTCAAGTCCATGTTATTAATACAGTCTCTGCAATACTTAGCAGTGTGTGCGCCTTGTTCACTGTGGTGATGGCTATGAGCACTCAAGTCCATGTTATTAATACAGTCTCTGCAATACTTAGCAGTGTGTGCGCCTTGTTCACTGTGGTGATGGCTATGAGGCTGAAAAAGATACTTTCTTTTACCAGTGTTTTAAAAATCATTATATCTCTGTTCAAGACAGACAAGCAATGGACAATGTAAACTAGTGCTGCTTATACTAAAAAGATTAATGCAAACTACAATATCAACTATACTTTTAACATCTGACACAGAAAACAGATTGTGAAATCCTTACGATAGCTTTTCCAGACTATTAGCATATACAATTTTCTGCAAGCTTTCATAAAATTTCTGGAAATATTTATCATGCGGCTTGTACTTGTATAAAACCTGATTCATTGATTTAAGAGAAACTCCCTTCAGGAAAATTCAAAACTAACAAATATTCTCAGTCTTACAGCTACTGCTTGCTGTGACAACGGTGCCCTTAAGTCATCAAACAAGTCAGGAAATGTGAATAGAGGGGCACTGTGATACTAAGAAATCAGACACAAGACATTGAGATTTAAAGAAGATATCTTTTGATTGTGCTTGGAAGACATTGCAAACACACTCTTCATTTTAAGATTAAGCAGCAATACATAACATGCTTTGCTTTACCTGCTAACTACATTCCCACAAATCTACTTACTAAACTGAGGGCCATGTTATTAAGCTGCAACCTGTAAGAAAAAGATTCCCAGCTGCAGAGTAAACTATAAGTTATCCTTAAGACTGCTGTTGTAAACATGTAAGCCTGTCGATACAATGTTTGTGAGGGGTTGAGATCCCTGCAGTTAATAACCATGCAACACTCTCTCCCATTCTGTATACTCAGAGTAAGCATGATTTTCTGGGTTAAAAGCTGGTGTGGTGTGAGGATGGGGTATTCTTCCTCAGGAACACTCAGTTGGGACAGAGGTGCTCAGTTTACAGCATTCTGTCCCCAAGTCTATCTAGGACTGCAGGCACCCCCAGCGTTGGATCATAAGGACCCCATCCATTCATTAACATCATTCTTAAAAATTGTTAAAGTTTTAAACATCCTTACTCGCATTGGCAATTTTTCCAATAAAATGGGTACTTTCTATTTTTATATAAGATTCTCTAGTCACAGTCTACAATTAATTTGTCTATGACTTTTAGCATTGGCGTTTAATTCCAAATTCAAAGTTACTAACAACAAATCATCTTTGTTTGTATTATATGCTAGATTTAACTTTCCTCTCAAATATCAATAATGAAGTGTAAGATTTTAATTCTGGACATCTTACATTATATCTGTAGTCTTTAATAGAGATTATTTTCTTTTTCTTGTACTGACTGCAATCTTGATAATTTTCCTTTATTATAAATACTAAAAACATTATTATATTCCAAGACGGGTCAGACTGGTTGTAATACTGCAGTTACCTCTTTCCATTATGAGACTATACCAAATTCAAGTCTTTAAAACTAGTCTTTGGAAACATTTTTTTGCAAATAAAAGCACACACTATAATACATTTCCTATTAAATTTGATTAAACAAAGGAAACGCAGAAAGAATATTATTAAGAAATTAGAAGAGGAGGATAGTTCTAAGAAATGAACCTTGGAGAACATCACAGTTTATTCTGGATTGTTTGGAAACAGAACAGTTGAACAGAACTTAAATTTTCCCCTCCGTAAGATTGCCAAAGTAAAATGGAGCATACAGAAAGTACAGTTGTGTACACTTACCATAAATGTAGATGTTCGAGTGTATTCACTGTTGCAGTCATTACATTTGGGTAATCTGCTAGCAGGTTGCCCTCACTCAGCCTGATTAACAAAGTCTTGGGTCCTGCATTGCTTGCTGTCCCTTCTTCCATGACGTCAGGTCGTCAGGGGGTATAAAACATGCATCGGATGCCATTACATCAGCTTTACTTGCCCCAGATGTCAGGTGCCCCCCTAATGGGGAGCAAATAAAATTAAAAACACAAAAATATACCTCCGACCAAAAGCAAATACACCAAAAGCCTTTTAAGCATAGTAAAAGAAAGTAGAGGTAGAGCCAGAGAAAATTAGGGGGCTGGAGGGAGGGTAACCAGGACTGCAACAGTGAATACACTCGAACATCTACATTTATGGTAAGTGTACACAACTGTACTATGTTCTTTGTGTTTCACTGTTGCAGTCATTACATTTGGGTAGATTCCCAAAGCTTTGGTTGGGAGGAGGAGTTTATACAGCATTAGTACCAGCTATAAGGCCCTGCAAGACAGCAGTGGTAAAGCCAGCTCTGGATTTAGAGAAAATTGGTAAATGATAATGCTTGGTGAAAGTATGCACAGAACTCCAGGTAGCAGCTTCTAGAATATCTCTGGTAGGAACACCTCTGAGAAAGGCTGCAGAAGTAGATGCAGCCCTGGTGGAGTGAGATCTGATCCCCTGGGGGATAGGTTTTCCATGGTGCTTATAGCAGAAATGAATTCAATGGCCTATTCATTTATAAATGGTTTGATTTGAAATAGTCTTCCCCTCTGCCCCTGCAGCAAAAGCTATCAGCAATTGTTCAGATTTTCTTCGAGATTTAGTCCTGTCCAAGTAGAATCTAAGTTGTCTGTGCACATCCAAGGAATGCAGAATCCATTCCCCTTTGTTCTGTGGATTGGGAAAGAAGGTTGGCAAATGAATGGACTGATTAAGAGCAACACTGGAAACCACCTTGGGCATGAAGGATGGATTAGTCCTCAGAGATACACTGTCCGCATGAAAGATGATGAAAGGTTCCACTGCCATAAGTGCCTGTAATTCAGATATCCTTTGAGCTGAAGGGATTACTAAAAGGAAGGCTGTTTTCCAAGAAAGAAATTTTAGGTCTGCAGTAGCAACTGGCTCGACAGGAGGTAGAGTGAGCTTCTCCAAAACAAAGTTAAGGTCCCAGGCAGGGGTAGGAGCTCTCCTGAGTGGTCTCAAGTTCTTTGCCCCTCTGAGATACTGCTTGAGCAGGGGATGAGAGAAGATGGGTGGTTCTGTGTTATAGTGAGCTGAAATAGCTGAAGCGTGGATTTTAATAGAGGAAAAAGACAGGCCCTTGTGAAACATCTCAGTTAAGTGTTGTAAAATCTGAGGTAAATTGGGTGCTGCTGTGCTCATCCCTAAAGACTGGTTCCAGGCACAGAATCTTTTCCATTTGTCTGCATAAGATTTTCATGTACTAGGCCTTCTCACCTCCAAGATGACATCCATCACAGGTTTGCTGAGGGATGATAAGGGTGTATTTAAGTGATTAGCCAGGCTGCAAGGTTCAATATTGGATGCTGAGGGTGCAGAATTTGGTTCTCCTGCTGAGATAGCAAGGAAGGGGTCTGTGGCAGGTGCCATGGAGATATTTGTGACACACTGCACAGGAGTGGGTACCAGTGTTGGCGTGGCCAGTCTGGAGCAATCAAAATCATTCTTGGTTTGTCCTGTTTGACTTTTAGCAGAACTTTGGAGAGCAGAGGCAGAGGGGGAAAGGCCTAGACTGATAGGTTTTTCCAGCTGAAGGACAGACCATGCACCTTCCAGGCTTCTTTGTGGGGAGTCCTTGTGCAAAACTTGTCCAACTGGTAGTTCTGGGGGGAGGCAAATAGATCTATGTCTGGGCTCCCCCATTTGCTTGTCAAGATGTTGAAAATTCGTGGTTCCAGTTTCCACTCGTGGGTCCATGAGATTTCTGCTTAGTCCATCTGCCAGAGTATTCAGTTTTCCTGGCAGGAATTGAGCTTGTAGGTGAACTTGGTAGCTCAAGGCTGTGTTCCACAATGCCATGGCTAGTCTGCAGAGGGGGTAGGAATGTGTACCCCCCTGCTTGTTTATGTACCACATAACTATGGTGTTGTCTGGGAAGAATGTAGTCCTTGAAGGCTGTCAGAGCATTCTGTACATCTAACATTTCTTTTTGATTGATATGTAGGTGCAATTTGATTTGGGTTCCATTTGCCCTGGATGCACTTCCCTGCCAGGTGAGCCCCCCCATGCATAGTCTGATGCATCAGTAGTCAGGGTTTGGGCGGCAGGGGGTAGTGTGAATGGCAGTCCCTTGTTTTGGTGGCAGGCCTCTGCCCACCATAGGAATTCCAGGCATAGGCAAGGTATGATAGGAATCATTGTTTCCAGGCTGTGATAATGTTGACTCCATAGACTTTTTAAGTACCACTGTAGTTTCCTCATATGCAGTCTTGCTTACAGAATTAGAAGAATGCAGGAGGCCATGAACCCCAAGGCTTGCAGTATTTGTCTTGCAGATAGCAGGGTTTTTCTGGCCACTTGTTTGAAGTAAGTTACCAAATAAATTTGCTTCTCTGGCATGAGGAAAGGCATCTAGGCAGTTGTATTCAAGCTTGCACCCAGGAATGTTATCTGTTGAGAGGGTACCAGTTGTGATTTCTTTTCGTTTATGGTGTACCCTAGACAAGTTAGAACCCTTTTTACAAACGTCCTGGTTTTCTGCCTGAATTAGACAATTGTCCATGTATGGATATATTTAAATATTTATTTGCCTGCAAAATGCAATAACTGGAGCCAGGCACTTTGTGAATACCCCAGGCACAGTAGACAAGCCAAAGGGCAGTGCAGAGAACTGATAATTCAAGTAGCCTCCTTTGAAGCGTAGGTATCTTCTGCAAGATTCCCTGATTTGGGATGTGCAGGTATGCTTCTTTTAAATCTAGAGTTGCCAACCAGGTATCTTTGCCTAGCATAGGAAGTAACTAGTGAAGAGTCAGCATCTTGAGTTTTGGAATGTCCAGAAAGGTGTTTAGAGTAGACAGGTCCAGAGTTGGACGCCATGATTTGTCTTTTCTGGGTACCAGAAAAAGCCTGGAATAGAAAAGTACAGTTTTGTACCTACCATAAATGTAGATGTTCAAGTGCTAATACAGCTGCAGTCATAACAGATGGGGTTCTCCTGCCGTCAGGCGGGTCCTCGGTCAGCCGAATTCCAAAGTCTAGGTCTGGCGTCGGTTGTTGTCGCTTCTTCCCTGATGTCAGTGCGACAGGGGTATAAAGGAACCAGCCGACGCCATTTTCTTCTGTTTTTCTTGCCCCAGATGTCAGGTGCCCCCAGAAGGAAGGCAATACATAAATTTGTGTAATAATGCAGTGCAATATAATCAAAATACAGTAGTTGCAAGCAAATACATCATAAATGAATACCCCAATCAGGTTGTATGAGGATGTGTTAGCCTATAGGCCTGTCCCAAGAGGGGAAGGAGGGAGGGAAACCTGGACTGCAGCTGTATTAGCACTCGAACATCTACATTTATGGTAGGTACAAAACTGTACTATGTTCATCGTGCATACAGCTGCAGTCATAACAGATGGGTAGAATCCCAAAGCTAAGAAAGGGGTGGTAGGCACTAGGTGGAACTAGGAGGAGCCAAAATGCCCTGCAAGACTGCAGTGACAAAGCCTGCTCTAGATTTGGAGTATAATGGTATGTTGTAGTGCTTGGAGAAGGTATGCACAGAACTCCAAGTGGCTGCTTCCAAAATATCCTTGGTAAGAACTCCTCTGAGGAAAGCTGCAGAGGTGGCTGTGGCCCTGGTGGAATGAGTTCTAATGCCTGTAGGTACAGTTTTGCCATGAAAGGAATAGCAAAAGCGTATGCAGTGGGCTATCCATCTTGAGACTGTCTGTTTGGAAATTGGCTTTCCTTGAGCTCCTACAGCATAGGACACACAGAGCTGTTCTGATTTTCTGAAAGGCTTTGTTCTGTCCAAATAATAATGCAGTTGTCTGTGGATGTCCAAGGAATGTAGTAATCTCTCCCCTTTGTTTTGAGGATTAGGATAAAAGGTAGGTAAATGAATGGACTGATTTAAAGCTGCCCTGGATACCACTTTAGGCATAAAGGACGGGTTGGTTCATAAGGAAACTCTGTCCTGATGGAAGATGATAAAAGGCTGGACAGCCATGAGAGCCTGTAGTTCTGAAACTCTACGAGCTGAGGTGATAGCCAAAAGGAAAGCTGTTTTCCAGGACAAATATTGCAAATCTGATGAGGCAGCTGGCTCAAAGGGAGGCAAGGTCAGTTTTTCCAGAATTAAATTAAGATCCCAAGCAGGTATTGGTTGTTTCCTTGGAGGTCTTAGATTCTTAGCCCCTCTGAGGAACTGTCTTAAGAGAGGGTGAGAGAATAAAGGTGGATCAGTGTTGTATTCTGCAGAAATGGCTGAGGCATGGATTTTGATGGAGGAGAATGAAAGTCCACTGCTTAGCAGCTCAGCCAAATATTGTAGTATTTGAGGTAAATTCAGTTTTCCAGGATCTTGGCCCTTTTTCTCATTCCAGACACAAAACCGTTTCCATTTTGCTGAGTAAGCTTTTCTAGTTGATGGCCTTCTGGCCTCCAAAATGACATCCTGCACCTCCTTGGAGAGTAGGGCCTGTTGTGATGCTAAGGAATCTTCCATGCAGCTATATTGAGTGTTTTTAGCTGGCTGTGAAGGGTTTTGAAGCTGTGCTGAGTCAGAAGAAGAGGCATTAGAGGCAGGGTCCATGGTGGGGAATGCGTCAGGCTCCTCAGGAGTGGGTACCAGTGTTGCCTTGGCCAGTCCAGAACAATGAGAATCATTTTTGGTCTGTCTGCTCTGGTTTTCAATAGAACTTTGGGCAGCAGAGGAAGAGGTGGGAAGGCATAAACTGTCTTTGATGTCCAACTGAAAGAGAGGGCATCCACTCTCCATGCCTTTGGATGGAAAATCCTTGAGCAGAATTTTGTCAATTGGTGATTTTTGTGGGAGGCAAAGAGATCTATGTCTGGCCTTCCCCATTTTTGGATTTCTGTAAAAACTTTTGGATGCAATTTCCATTCGTGTGGATCTGTCATATTCCTGCTTAGGTTGTCTGCCAGCATGTTTTCCTTGCCTGGCAAGTACTGTGCTTGTAGTTCCATTTGTAAGTCCATGGCCATGTTCCAAAGTGACATGGCCAGTCTGCATAGGGGGTAAGAACGTGTTCCTCCCTGTTTGTTTATGTACCACATAACTGTGGTGTTGTCCGTTCTTATCAATAGTTGACCTGGTTGTAGAAGGTCCTTGAAAGCTATAATAGCATTTATTACTGCTAGCATTTCCTTTTGATTGATGTGAAGGGGCTTTTCTTTTTGGGACCATTTGCCCTGAATGCACTGATCTGTCATGTGCACCCCCCCAGGCGTAGTCTGAGGCGTCTGTTGTGATGACTTGATTTGCTTGAGGCTTGCTGAATGGAAGACCTATGTTTGTTTGACATGCTTGAGCCCACCACAGAAATTCCTTTTGCAGACATGGAATTAGTGGTATTATTGTTTCCAAACTGTGGGTGTGTTGAGACCATATGTTTTTCAGGTACCATTGTAGTTTCCTCATATGCAGCTTTGCACATGGGATTAGTAAGATGCAAGATGCCATGAATCCCAGAGCCTGCAGGATTTTCCTTGCAGTTAGCCTGGTGCAATTTGCTAGTGCTCTGAAGTATTGCATTAGTTGCCCCTGCTTCCCTGGCGTGAGGTAGGCCGTCTGGGTGTTTGTGTCCAAGTTGGCACCCAGGAAAATTATCTTCCGAGAGGGTATTAGCCTTGATTTCTTTTTATTGACTGTGTATCCCAGATAGTTCAACAACATTATTACATAAGCCAGATGTTTCAGAAGAATGTGCTTGCTGTCCGCTTGGATCAGGCAGTCGTCCAAATAAGGGTATATTTGTATCCCTTGAAGTCTGCAGTAGGCAATTACTGATGCCAGGCATTTCGTGAATACTCTGGGTGCAGTAGATAAGCCAAAGGGCAATGCAGAGAATTGATAATGGGTTGAACCTGCAAGAAATCTGAGGTACCTTCTGCAATTTTGTCTGATTGGGACATGCAGATATGCCTCCTTGAGGTCCAATGTTACCAGCCAAGACTCCTTGCCCAGCATGGGAAGAAGTTGCTGTAGAGTGAGCATCTTGAATTTTGGTATGAGCAGAAATGTGTTTAGGATGGATAGGTCCAAAATAGTTCTCCAATCTTTTCCCTTCCTTGGCACCAGAAAAAGCCGGGAATAAAAACCTTGACCTTGTTCGTGCGTAGGTACCTCTTGAATAGCTTTCATGTTTATGAGATCTGTAATTTGCCTTTGTGCCTCTGCCCTTTGATTGTGTGGCAGGTTTGGCATGCCTCTCATTTTTGGAAGGGTGTGAAAATGGAATTTGTAGCCTCTGTTTATAATGTCCAGGATCCATTTGTCCTTTGTGACAATATGCCAATTTTTTGAAAATAAAGCCAGCTTTCCTCCTAAGGGGGCTGCCATTTGAGACTTGCTTGGCATGCAAAGGGGAAAGTCATTATGTTTGCTTTCTGAAAGATTGTGAGTTATCCTCACCACCTCTTTGTGTAGGAGCTTGCCATTGTCTGCCTCTATATGATCCTTGGGATAGTCCTCTGCCCCTCGGGCGCCTGTATCTGCCAATTTGGGGTCTGTCCATGGCAGGAAAGGACCAATTTTTGGAAGGCCAATTTCTACTAAAACATGGGGGTTGTACCTGTAGAAAATCTTTCACAGTTTGCATTGATTTAGCCTTTTCCTCCATTTTCCTTAATACCTCCTCAGCATTAGCACCAAATAGTACATCCTTTTGAAGAGGGGCGTCTAGTAATTTAGCTTTGACATGACCAGGCAAGGCTTGTTCCTTGAGACAAGCATGTCTACGTATGACTGATCCTGTAACAGCAGCTCTACATGAGGCCTCTAGAGCATCAAAACCACATTGTAAGGTATGCTTACCCACTTGTTCTGCACTTTGCATCAAATCCTGCAACTCCTTCAAGTCTGGTTGTTCAGGTTGTGACATTTTACTTTTCAATTGTGATAACAAAAACTGTTGGTATTTTAGCATATGGAACTGACAGTTTAGGGCCCTCATGGATAAGGTAGCCGAGGTATATACCTTTTTTCTCCACCTTTCTAAGGATCTGGAATCTCTCTCGGAAGGTAATGGATTTTTAGCAGTGGAGGCCTTAACTCCCTTGGGGCCTTGTGAGATGGTTTCTGGGTCAGCAGCATGGCTTTCGTATAGAAATTGGTGCGAGTCAGGAACTCTGTAGTACCTGTCAGGCTTAACTGGAGCTGGAGGTAGAGAGTCCGGGTTAAGGCAGGCCTCCGAGTAAACATCATCTAGGATGTCCAAGACAGGAGGTATAGCCAGAGGCCTGTGCTGAGGTAGCAAGAGAAATTCCCTGAGCCTTTTCTTGGAATCTGAATAATCTTGGCCTTCCCAGTGGAAGTGTTCCCTTAAGGTATGCAAAGTTTCCCCAAATGAGTAATCCTCTGGGGGGGGGATACAGAAGGGATGGACTCCTCTGCATCAGAGTCTTCTAAAGGGGAGTAAGAATGTTCCTGATCATCAGAGTGCTCTGAAATAATGGAGCCCTGATCAGAGGAGGGAGAATCTTCCTCCACTCTGGGCCTTTTGCCCGGTGGGGGCTGAGAACCTCTGATAAGAGTAATTAAATCCTCAGCCATTTTAAGCATCTGTTTTTTAGGCATGGGGCCTGGAGATGGGCCCTGTGTGGCTTGTCTCAGAGTGCATGGTTGCTTTAGACTTAGTGAAAGCCTTGATGGAGAAAGAAGAGGAAGGTCTGAAGACACCTTGAGTGGAGGTGGACCTGTCCACATTTTGAGTTTCAATGCCAGGAGTAGCTTTGGTATCTGTAGTCGGGGTGTGGGCCGAGGAGCCTGCGACCTCGGGCACAGGAGACACCGCCAAATAAGTGTTGTCAGTAGTCAGGGGCTGCGTAGGTGCCTCGCTGAGAACCGGACCACGTGGAGACGGCTTTGGCGTGGTGTCAGTAGAGGCCGCGGACCTCGTGTGTCGGTCCTTATCTTTGCATTTTTTAGACAAAACTGGAGTCGGAGTATCCGACGACATAATATAGTTAAATGCTTTCCCAAAATAATGCTGGGCGAACTCCGCCCGACGCTTAATGGTGCATTTGTTGAATGTAGCACAAAAGCGACAGACCGAGACGTCGTGGTCTGGGCCTAAACAAGGTATACAGAGGGAATGGAAATCCTTATGCGGTATTTGCTTCCCACAAGAAATAAAATTATTAACTTTGTCTGACATCGGTCCGACGCAAGAAAACCGACGCAAGAAAAGTTTCCCCAACGGGGTACTTAGCTTTCAAGTAGACTTTGGTTTCAAAATTTTCGTAATCTCAGGAGCTGGCCGACCGGCACTTGCGAACTGCTTCTGCTTCGGGCACCGCACGGCAAGAAAGACTGAAGAAAATGTCGGCTGGTTCCTTTATACCCCTGTCGCACTGACATCAGGGAAGAAGCAACGACAACAGACGCCGGACCTAGACTTTGGAATTCGGCCGACCGAGGACCCGCCTGACGGCAGGAGAACCCCATCTGTTATAACTGCAGCTGTATGCATGATGAACATCCTTGTCCCTTTTCCTCTTCTGGTACTGGTTGAATAGCCCCCATGCTTAAGAGGGAAAGTACTTGTTTTTGAGCCTCTGCCCACTGAATTGGGGGCAGGTCTGGACACCCGTTTGGTGTTGGCAACGTGTGGAAATGAAATCTGTATCCCTGGGACGCTATATTTAAAACCCATTTGTCCTGGGTTATGAGTTCCCAGTTCTTTGCATGAAGAGCAATCTTTCCCCCCAAAGGGGCGTCTAAAAGGTAAGTGCTTGGTAATTTTAAAATGAAGTCATTGGGGGGTGTCTTGCTATTTCCAGATTTGGAAGTGGAGGCCCCCCATTACTTAGTTCTGAGTCCCCTGGGACTGAAACCTGGTACTTTTGGTGTGTCTGGGTTTGGCTTGAGAGGATCTGGAAGGAGCTGGAAAAGACCAATTCTTCATAGGCCAGTGCCTACTAAATCTTGGAGGTTGCACTTGTAAGAAATCTTTAACAGTTTGTATTGATTTAGCTTTATCTTCCATCTTTTTTAGAACTTCTTCTGCCTTATTGCCAAACAGACAGTCCTGATTTAAAGGAGCATCCAACAATTTCGCTTTAACATGAACAGGCAATGATTGCTACTTAAGCCAAACATGCCTTCTAAGCACAGACCCAGTAACAGCAGTCCTGCAGGAGGCCTCTAAAGAATCAAAACCACATTGCAAAGTATGTTTTCCAACTTGTTCAGCAGAATGCAATAAATCCTGTAAATCTTTATTTTCCACAGTCAGGAATCAACATCATTTTCTGTTTAAGCAGTCCAATAATATGCTGTTGATATTTTAACATATGAAATTGGCAGTTTAAAGCCTGATTGCCAAGGTTGCAGAAGTATAAATCTTCTTACCCCATCTATTCAGCGCCCTGGAGTCTCTATCAGAAGGGGTAGGATTTTTAGCAGTAGAAGCCTTAATGCCTTGGGCCCCTGAGAAATGGTTTCTGGATCTGCAACAGGATTTTTGAAAAGAAACTTGTGGGACTCAGGAACCCTGTAGTATCTGTCAGGTTTTCAGGGGCCATACTGGATTCCAAAAACACATCATCAACAACGTCTAGTACAGGAGGTATAGCCAAGGGCCTATGCTGAGGTAGAAGAAGGAAATCCCTAAGCCTCTTTTTTGAATCAGAAAATTCCTGACTTTCCAAGTGGAAATGATCCCTTAAGGTATGTAAAGTTTCCCCAAAAGAAAAATCCTCAGGAGTGGAATCAGAGGGAATGGAATCCTCTGCATCAGAATCCTCATAAGTAGGTATGGACATATCCAGGTCATTAGAAGAGTCAGAAGAAAGAGAAACCTGATCAGAAGATTCATAATCAAGCTCAGCCCTAGGCCTCTTAGATCTTCAGCCATTTTGATAATTTGTTTTTTAGGCATAGGGGCCTGAACATGTGGCCTGGGCATTGTTTATTTAGACATAGATTGAGATTTAGGCTTAGTAATGAAGGTGGAGTTGATTTAATATGCAAGTCTGTAGGTCTGAATACACCTTCAGAAGCCAATGCCTGCACAGCAGCTCCGGACCCATCCAAGGTAGAGACATTCACGGGTTCCAAAGGTGAAGCCTCACGCGGCATACCGGACTCCAAATGGGTCTCAGTAGAGGCCTGGGAATCAGATGTAGTGGATATCAGGGGCTGCGAAAGCGCCTCACTGAGTACTGGCAAACTGGCGACTGGCTTAGGAGAAGCGTCGTCAGTAGTTTTGGACCTCGGCGGCCTGTCTCTGTCTTTATCTTTGCGTTTTTTTCAGAATCTCGGTAGTCGGAAGGCCAGCCGACGACATTTCTGGATAATTAAACCAAGAACCGAAATATTTAGAGGCAAAAATGTACTGACAACAGATAATGCGCTGATTAAATAAAGCACAAAACCGACAGCAAGGTACGTTGTGGTCAGGGCCTAGGCAAGGAATACAGTACGAATGAAAATCTTTGTGAGGTATTTGCTTTCCACAAGTAATGCAATTATTAACTTTTACTGACATCAGTAAGGAGCAAGAAAAAGTTTCCCCAATGGGGTACTTAGCTTGAAGTTGAAGACTTCGGTTCTGAAACTCGAAAATGAAAATTTCAGAGTCGGCCGACCAGCACCTGCGAACTGCTTCTGCTTCGGGCACCGCATGGCAAGAAAGACTGATGTAATGGCATCGGATGAATGTTTTATACCCCTGATGACCTGACGTCATGGAAGAAGGGACAGCAACCGACGCAGGACCCAAGACTTTGTTAATCAGGCTGACTGAGGGCAACCTACCAGCAGATTACCCAAATGTAATGACTGCAACAGTGAAACACGAAGAACATCAAAGCAAACGAATATGTAGCTGGCTAAGAATTAATGAACAGATGACAAAACTAAAAGCTTGTTTTGTCTCAATAAATGCTACCTCTGTAAGTGATGCTGTGTTGATATTTCAATAAATAGTTTTGGTGGCCTTAAATGGGATAGTGTTTGCATAATATTTTGGTTTGAAACGAAGCAATTTCAAGTTGTTTAGTAATAACTGGAGTTTTGTCACAAATGAGCATTTCATTCAATTATTTTAGTTTGAAGAGAGAGATGACAGTAGGTCAGACGTGGTCTGGTACTGTGGAATTTGCACCTTTGCCATTGCAAATATTACAATAGACTTCCTTGTTGTCGGGATGAAAATAGTCTGGATAAAGATGTCAAAGATGAATGATAATGAGTGAGATATGCATGAAGGAAGTAGGGGTATAGAGGGATTTGAACAGTGCTATTACACCTGGAGAGTAGTACTGAACTTAAAAATTACAAAGAAAAACAAGGCCTGCACTTAAAAATCACAAACTGAATGCTTGTATAACTTATATTTGGATGTAAAATACTTCAACAACAATTTCATACGTAACAGCAAGTTTGAAACATTAGGCAGAGAAACTATTTTACATCAAAAAAATACAGAAGTACTTAGTAATAAAAAATTGTTCTAAGAGCAATAATGCCTGACAGAGTGGGCACTATCAGGGAATTAACCTCTGTCCAGGGGTGGTAAGTCCTGATTCTGCACCCCCTGCACAGGTGTTAAATCCTTCAAAACACCCACCCTGTCAGGCATTATGGCTTGCATAAATCAAGCATGTTTCTCTTTATGCGGACAGGAAAAGTCTTTCATAACAAAATATTCTGATTGCTAAAGTAGGCTATTAGTGTGTATCATTATTATGGTAATACTATCTATCTCTATACAGGTGGTAATGCTAACTATCTACGTCTATACAGAGGACAGAGAGATCCAAGGTATGATCTATTAAGGAACAGGAGGACAGTAAATGAAAACAAAGAGAGGGCAGGCAGACAGACAGGAGGGTATTTAGCAATTTAAATTCAACAATTCAAGGCTAAGAAAGAAAAGCAGTGACATATAGCTGCTACTAGAAGAAGAAAGGTTACAAACACCTTTTAAATCTTCAAAATTATGTAAAACCTTTTAATAAGCAGTACAATGTTTGCCAGTGGACAGCTACTTTAAAAAACCCTAAATGCTCTGCTGTTTATGAATGAGCTAGTCATAGGTTAGCAATCTAAAAGAATCTCTGCAATCAAAAGTAAATTGCAAGACAATCTAGGCATATTTATATAAGGAATGGAATTCAGACTAATAATCAACAGGAACTTCTTATGCCATTGCTTAGTGCAAAATAAACTCACATTTGTTTCACCTTATATATGTTTTACCACCTATTATATGTTTTCACCATACTTAACGATTAATATGAATGATTCAATGCCCGCGTCTGTTCCACTATACTTAACAGCTAAAGTACAGTTTTCTACCTACCATAAATGTAGATGTTTGAGTGTATACACTGCTGCAGTCATCACACTTGGGTTATCCTGCCGTCAGGCGGTCCCGCAGTCGGCCCGAGTTCCAAAGTCTTGGTCCGGCGTCAGTTGCTGTCGCTTCTTCCCTGACATCAGTGCGCCAGGGGTATATAAGATGCAGCCGACACCATTTTCTTCAGTTTTTCTTGCCCCGGATGTCAGGTGCCCCTAAAAAGGTAGGCAATGTAAATTGCTAATAATACATACATAAGAAAAGCAATAAAATACTTTCTGTTACCAGCAAATACTTCCCATAGGCAGGAAGGGTAGAATACCAGGGTAAGTAACAGCAAGTAAGAGGGGAAGGAGGGAGGGTAACCTGGACTGCAGCAGTGTATACACTCGAACATATACATTTATGGTAGGTACAAAACTGTACTATGTTCATTGTGTTACACTGCTGCAGTCATCACACTTGGGTAGAATCCCAAAGCTGATGGAGGGTGGCTGGTTCTATAAGGCATTAGGGGTGGCTATAAGGCCTTGCAGAACTGCAGTGGCAAAGCCAGCTCTGGATTTAGAGTAAGGAGGCAGATGGTAATGCTTGGTGAAGGTATGTACAGAACTCCAAGTTGCTGCTTCCAAAATGTCCTTGGTAGGTACTCCTCTGAGGTAGGCAGTTGAAGTGGCTGTTGCCCTGGTGGAATGAGACCTAATGTTGTTAGGTGCAGTTTTCCCATGATATGTATAGCAGAAACGTATGCAATGGCCTATCCATTTTGAAATGGTCTGTTTTGAAATGGCTTTTCCCTGTGTTCCTACAGCATATGACACAAACAATTGCTCAGTTTTTCTGAAGGCTTTAGTTTTGTCCAAGTAGAAGCATAACTGCCTGTATATGTCCAAGGAATGCAGTAGTCTCTCCCCTTTATTTTGTGGATTTGGATAAAAAGTTGGCAAGTGAATAGTTTGGTTTAGAGCCACACTTGATACCACCTTTGGCATAAAAGTAGAGTTTGTTCCTAAAGACACCCTGTCTTGGTGGAATATGATGAAAGGTTCCACTGTCATTAGTGCCTGTAACTCTGAAATTCTTCATGCTGAGGTTATTGCCAGGAGCAGAGCAGTTTTCCAAGAGACATATTTTAAGTCTGCTGAGTTAGCTGGCTCAAAAGGAGGTAAAGTTAATTTCTCCAAGACAAAGTTGAGATCCCAAGTTGGAGTTGGTGAAACTACGGGGCGGTCTTATGTTTTTAGCCCCTCTGAGGTACTGTTTTACCAAAGGATGTGAAAAAATTGGTGGTTCTTTGTTGTAATTAGCAAAGATGGCCAAGGCATGGATCTTAATGGATGAAAAGGAGAGGCCCTTGTCCAGCATCTCAGTCAAGTATTGTAGTATCTGAGGAATATTTGGGACAAGAGGGTCAAGGTTGTGAATCTGGTTCCAGGCACAGAATCTCTTCCATTTATCTGAATAGGCTTTCCTGGTACTAGGCCTTCTGGCCTCCAGAATGACATCCATAACAGCTTTGGAGAGAGGCATTGTTTGCTTGACTAAAGAATTCGCCATGCATTCAGGTTTAAGGTCTTGAGCTGGCCGTGCAGGATCTGATTGTTTTGCTGAGTCAGAAGTTGTGAGATTTGAGGGAAAATCCATGGTGGTCCTTGTGCTAAGTTCTTTAAGATTGGGTACCAGTGCTGGCGTGGCCAGTCTGGGGCAATCAGGATCATCTTGTCTGGCTTTTATAAGTACCTTTGAAAGGAGAGGCAGTGGTGGGAAAGCGTATACGTGTAGGTTTTTCCAGCTGAATGAGAGGGCATCCACTTTCCATGCTTGTGGGTGGTAAGTCCTAGTGCAGAATTTGTGTAGCTGGTAATTCATTGGGGATGCGAACAGATCTATGTCCGGGCTCCACCATTTCTGTGTTATCATCCTGAACATTTGTGGATTTAATTTCCACTCGTGTGGATCCATGATGTTTCTGCTTAAGTCATCTGCCAGTGTGTTTTTCTCTCCTGGCAGGAATTGTGTTTGCAGATGAACTCGATAGGTTATAGCTCTGTTCCACAAGGTCATGGCTTGTCTGCAGAGGGGATATGAATGAGTGCCCCTTTGCTTGTTTATGTACCACATAACTGTGGTGTTGTCTGTCCTTAGAAGAAGTTGTCCTGGATGCAGAAGGTCCTTGAAAGCTATAAGGGCATTTTGTACAGCTAGCATCTCTTTTTGATTGATGTGAAGATGCCTTTGTTGTGCGTTCCACTTGCCCTGAATACATTTTCCTGCCATGTGTGCTCCCCAGGCGTAATCCGATGCATCTGTTGTCAGTGTTTCCTGGCTGTGGGTTGAGTGAAAGGCTGTCCCTTGTTGAGGCGACAGGCTTGGGCCCACCATCAAAACTCCTGTTGAAGGCAAGGAATAAGTGGTATTACTGTTTCCAAACCGTGACAATGTTGTGACCAGACACTATTTGGGTACCATTGTAGTTTTCTCATATGCAGTTTTGCATATGGAATTAGTAATATGCAAGATGCCATGTAACCCAAGGCCTGCAGAATTTTTCTTGCAGGGAGTTGAGTCTTTGTTACCATTAATTGGAAATATTGAGTCAGTTGTCCTTGCTTGTCTGGTGTGAGATAAGCCATCTGGGCCATTGTATTTAAGCTGGCACCCAGGAATCTTATCTCTTGTGAGGGCACTAGTTTTGATTTCTTTTCGTTTACTGTGTACCCTAGGCAAATTAGCAGTCTTTTCACAAACGCCAGATGCTTTAGAAGAATGTCTTTACTGTCTGCTTGAATTAGGCAGTCGTCCAAATATGGGTAAATTTGAATTTCTTTTTGTCTGCAAAATGCAATTACTGGTGCCAGGCATTTTGTAAAGATCCTGGGCGCAGTAGATAAGCCAAGGGGCAGTGCAGAGAATTGGTAGTGCATTGAACCTGCTAAGAATCGGAGGTGTCTTCTGCAATTTTGTCTGATAGGGACATGCAGGTATGCCTCCTTGAGGTCCAATGTTATGAGCCAAGCTTTCTTGCCCAGCATGGGAAGAAGCTGCTGTAGTCTCAACATTTTGAATTTTGGAACATCCAGGTAAGTATTTAGAGAAGAAAGATCCAGAATGGGCCTCCAGGCTTTATCCTTTCTGAGAACAAGAAAGAGTCTTGAGTAAAATCCTTGTCCTTGCTCCTGTACTGGTACCTGTTGAATAGCTCTCATGTCCATGAGTGCTGTAATTTGCCTTTGAGCCTCTGCCCATTGATTTGGTGGCAGATTTGGCATTCCTTTTATCCTTGGCAGAGTGTGAAAGTGGAACCTGTAACCTTGAGACACAATATTGAGAACCCATTTGTCTTTAGTGATTAATTGCCAATTGTGACTGAAAAGTGTCAGTTTTCCCCCCAAGGGGGCTGCCAAGAGAGAGAGATGTTTGGCAGCTGTAGTGGGAAGTCATTGGGTCTGCTTTTTATAAGGCTGAGGCCTGTCTTCCCCTTCTTTCTGGGTTGATGTACCCCATTGTCGAGGCCTGTAAGTACCTTGTGGTTGACCTCTGCCTCTTGGACGTCTGTATCTGCCCCTTTGAGATCTGTCTGAAACTGGAAAGGACCAATTCTTTGTTGGCCAATTTCTGCTAAATCGAGGAGGCTGAACCTGTAAGAAATCCTTCACTGTTTGCATAGATTTTGCTTTATCCTCCATTTTTTTTAATACCTCTTCTGCCTTAACTCCAAATAAAACATCCTGCTGCAAGGGTGCATCCAATCATTTTGCTTTAACATGATCTGGTAAGGTCTGTTCTTTTAACCAAGCATGCCTTCTAATGATGGACCCTGTAACTGCTGCTCTACAGGAGGCCACTAAGGAATCAAAACCACATTGCAAAGTATGTTTTTCCACTTGTTCAGCTGCATGCAATAAATCCTGCATTTCCTTATTAGGAAGATCTGAATTTGGAAGCATTTTTTTGTTTCAACTGAGACATCAAATATTGCTGACATTTAAGCATGTGAAACTGGCAATTTAGTGCTCTCATTGCTAAAGTTGCAGATGTGTATACTTTCTTTCCCCAATGGCCTGGAATCTCTATCAGAGGGGACTGGATTCTTTGCTGTAGAGGCCTTTACCCCTTTTGGACCCTGGGAAATAGTTTCAGGGTCAGCAACAGGACTTTTATAAAGGAATTTGTGAGAGTCAGGGACTCTGTAATATCTGTCTGGCTTAACTGGAGCTGGAGGTAAAGAATCAGGATTTAAGCTGTATTCAGCATACACATCATCCACAACATCTAACACTGGTGGAACAGCAAGGGGTCTGTGTTGAGGTAATAAAAGGAAATCTCTGAGCCTTTTATTGGATTCTGAGTAATCCTGGCCCTTCCAATGGAAATGCTCCCGCATGGTATGTAAGTTTTCCCCAAAGGAGTAGTCCTCTGGTGGAGAGGCTGAAGGTATGGATTCCTCAGCATCAGAATCCTCAAAAGGGGGTAAAGAGTATCCTAGGTCTGAGGATGAATTTGAGGAGATGGACACCTGGTCGGATGTGTCATAGTCTGCATCCTGTCTAGGCCTTTTATCAGGAGGAGGGTGGGACCCCCTGATAAGAGTAATTAGGTCTTCGGCCATTTTGAGCATCTGTTTCTTAGGCATGGAGGCCTGTGCAGGTGAATGCTGAAGTAGTTTCTTTGGTTTAGATTTAGCAGAAGATTTAATGGTTAATGAAGTAGGCTTTGTTCAGCTACTCCGGAGGCCTCAGAAGGGTTAGTCTCGGTAGGTCTCAAGTCTAGTGTATCCGAAGGCCCAGTTATCTCCACGTGGGAGTCAGAGGCGGCCTGTGGTTCTAAAGAAGAAGTAGTCAGGGGCTGCAAAGGCGCCTCGCTGAAAACCGGAGAACCGGCGACTGGCCTAGCAGAGGCTTCGTCGTCAGTTTTGGGCCTTGGATGCCTGTCCTTGTCTTTGCGCTTTTTGTGTATTCCGGTCATCAGTTGTTCCGATGGCATGGTGTAATTGAATTTTCTGCCAAAATAATGTCAGGCAAAATCAAACCAACATTTAATAGTGCGCTTGTTAAACCTAGCACAAAACCGACAACCAGTGACATCGTGGTCTGGGCCTAGGCATAGGATACAGTAGGAATGGAAATCCTTATGAGGTATTTGCTTCCCACAAGAAATACAATTATTAACTTTTACTGACATCGGTCTGAGGCAAGAAAAAGTTTTCCCAACGGGGTACTTAGCTTTGTAGAAGACTTTGGTTCTGGATTCGGAATGAAAATCTCAGGAGTCGGCCGACCAGCACTTGCAAACTGCTTTTGCATCAGGCACCGCGCGGCAAGAAAGACTGAAGAAAATGGCATCGGCTGCATCTTATATACCCCTGGCGCACTGATGTCAGGGAAGAAGTGACAGCAACCGACGCCGGACCAAGACTTTGGAACTCGGGCTGACTGCGGGACCACCTGACGGCAGGATAACCCAAGTGTGATGACTGCAGCAGTGTAACATGATGAACATCAGCAGCTCAGAGCAGATGTCCAGTCTACATGCTGATAATGATCTTCATTCTGTAGTCCTTGGTTTAATGCATTCATTTTCCATTTCCCTTCAGTATATGACTCTAAGCAAGTTACTTAACTGTACATTACTATTTGGGATTGCTATTGATAGAAGGTAATGATGGTTAGTGAGTTTACCCAGTTAAATATATTTAAAAAAATGCAACTGCTCTGCACTTGAAGTCCAATTGAACAACTGAAATACTTTTTTGCTCCCCTCTGCCCCAGTACTCAATGTCCACGCTGGGTCTACCAGGTACTCTCCAACTTCCCCGGACTTGCTCCACTTTTGCTGGAGCCAGTCATGGATCCTGAGGGTGTACTGGCAGCTCAACATGCCTGTGCTTCCACCCAGAGAGTATTTTTTCTTTATGACCTACCCACTTCCCTTTCATAACCCACCGTGCTCATTGTTTACATGAGGGCAGCTCTCCTTTCTGGACCATGCCTCCCTTAGGGAGCATATCAATGACTGCCCTCTCATCTGGGATGGGAACACCCATCTCTTTTCTGCCAATCCATCAGTCAACCAAGTTGGTAATTGAACCTAGATTGGCTGGGCCTTAGTCAGGGCTTTATCCATCTATGCCACTGGAGCATCCAATTGAAATAAAGTTAAGGAGAAGCTGTAATTTAAAGGGTGCATCAGCTCTGATCTACATCCTTGAATAATTCTTACCAGAATAACACAATGTCCATGGCAGTTTGCAGGATTCTGCTAAAAAAGCAGGAGTTCTACTTTACATACTTAACTGGCAATGCTAATAAATAAATAAATAAATAAATAAAAATTCAAGATTGCATATAAACCAGTCAGGTGTACTGATGCTGCAGTTTAAACAGTCAAGAAAGCTAATGCATATGAACTACAAATACAGTCATTTTAGACATCTGTGAAAAACTACTGACTGATGGAGGGATCTCCAATAGGTCAGGTTGACAGACACTACATAAGAGGGAAGGAGCAGAAAGGAAGCAACACTGTTTTTTTTTTTTTTTTTTTAGTTTACAGCAATTGAACTACGAGAACCAGCAAAATGGCTCTGCCCCAACTAATTAAATAGGCTTGTGCCCCACTGGCATATTTACCCAGTGCCTATGGGTAAAAGTAGAAATGGAGTAAACAATACTGTTTGAAAATTCAGTTAGAAAGTATGTGCTGGCAAACAAGAAAAAATGAATATGTTAAGAGAAAGACAGCAGAGTTGCATTATGAGAAGAAATAAAAAAACTAAGGAAATTAGACACGAGACATTACAAGAGAAACAGCAGGCAAAACAAAGTTAGGAAACAAGAAAGGAAAGAGTAATGACTGAAAACAGCATAATGAATTTACTGATAAAAAACTAAGGTAGAATACAACGGCAGAAGTAAGAGTTAAATGTACACAAAAGTATACATAATGCAATAAGGGAGGAAAAATAAGTAAAGCCAGCAGAAAGTGAGAGAATGAAGGGAAAATTAAGCAAAATCAAGACAGAAAAGAGAGACAGAAGCAACGGGTAGTAAGGAGTGGGAGTAGAATATGGAATCCAGGGACGAGAAGGAGTACAAAAAGAAGTTATAGGGCACAGGTAGCTCAGCAGCCCCTGATCCCTTACTGTCCCATTATACCTTGGCATTCCTCTGCCCTGGCATTGCAAGAGGTACCAATGGCATGGCTGAAGATGTCCGGTACTGGTTCCCTTTGCCATTAGGCATCACACTTCTCAGACCTCCTCTTCCAGTGTGTGAGAGAATGCCCAGGCTGGCTGGTTTTAAAAGGTCCCTGAAGGCATGTCTCTTTACATTAAGTATGATCCATCATACTTTGTTGCTTTAATTATCATTTATTATTATTTATTTACTATACACACAGTGCAGCTTATGCTCTACTTTTTATTTGTTTTACTGTAATATTACAAAAAATCCTTGGAACCAAAGGTAATGACAGCAACAACGCCAACAACAAGCACGACAGAGAGAGATATCACCAACCGGATAGTTTTTTTAAACTCTGCTTTATGAACTTCACAAATAAAATGTGCAATAAAAAAAGTTTAAAATCACAAATGCAGTTGCAGTTTTTGCTTTCCTCTCCCAATTTTTTCTATTCAATTTTACAGTAATCACTTCAATATTCAATTTTTTGTCACTTCCTAAGCTCATTATATAATTATACAATTTAGTGTAATCTCATTGTTATATATATTTAAAACAAGTTATATTATATATATAAATTAAAAAAAAAATAAAAAAATAAATAATAAATAAGCAGCAAGCAAAAACAACCTCCTCAAAATAAACATATTAAAAACTACCTTAAATATTTTCTATTTTCATTATATTTTATTCATTATATTTAATATTTATTTAGCATTTTATTTTAATATAAAGGGTCCCATAATTAAAAAATATTAAATATAAAAAAAAATTAAAATAATTACTATAATTTAAATATTGATATAAAAATTAATAATAAAATAAATAAAATAAATTTAAAATTTAAAAATAATATATAAATTCAAATTAAAATATTAAAATATTAAAATTAAAATCAAATAATAATATCTAAATATTATTTAAAAAAATTAATATTATAAATATATAATATTCAAATAAATTATAATAAATAATATAATATACCAATTATAATTTAATTATTATATTATATAATCATTCATTTAATATAATTGCTCAAAATCCTTTATATTAGCCCCTGAAATCCTTTGTTTTTAGTTTTACATTATTTAAACTGTCACCCCTGAATTGTTTGAAATAAGTCATTCCTTTGGCAAAAGCTTTCAAACTGCAACGTTGCATTCAAAGAATGAAGTTCATAATAATTGTTAAAATAAAAAATTTTGAAGAACCTTCTATAAAACATTTAAAGATTGGTGCTCTATTATGTATTGGTCTTGTTGCACATGTTAGTTTTATTTTAAGAAGTTTAGTCTATGATGAAGATTCTATGCTGCCCCCTCCCCTTGGCTTAAGTTAGAATTAAGCATCAAGATGAGCAAAATTTTTTAAAAACAAAACAAGAATAGTTATTCTTAAATTAAAATTGTATAATATTAAAATGTAAAAGGAAAAATAAAATAAAAGAAGATAGATCTATTCTTATAAGCACTCCTTAATTTTTTTGTGAAGATGAATACAAATTTTTAAAATTTTCAGTCCTTGAAAGTCTTAAGAGAGGGGGGGAATGGGAACTGTTGTGTCAAAACTTTGTTGTAAAGATAAACTAAAGGTCCAAATAAAATGCAGGGCTTAATCAATGTCACTTTAGTTCAGGGTATCAATAAGTAATATGGTTAAATATTCAAATGTTAGAATTTTTTTCAATTATTATATATTAAATAAATAGGTTTAAATGATAAAAGCATTTATGAACTGGTAATTTTTAATTCAGGGGTGATTAAAAAAACTAATGTGAAAACAATGTGAGAAAAATATACCAAACATAAAGAAAAGAATAGTTTAATAATTAAAATTTTAAATGCTTATAAACATTTAAAGCATTAATTAATAATAAAAAAGTTATTTTAAAATTATTTTAAAAATATATGACTATTATATATTTATAACCATTTAGAAATTAATTAATATTATGATTAATTTTAGTATTCATCGTAGTAACATAATGTGATTTTAATAGGAATTTTTAAACAGTTTTTTATTAAGTGGGACCTTATAAATGTAATATTGGCTAAGGAAGTGACAAAGTATAAATTGAAATGCACATTGAGTACAACACTGTCTTGAAAAAGCCTGGGAGAGCCGGCCATTAAGCGCTTGACTGCATTTGTGATTTAAACTTTTTTTCAGTCTAATTATTTTAGAGTTCTAAAAAAAATAGTTTTCTAAAAGAAATATCCGGTTCCTTTGTTTACTGTAATATTACTTAAACACAGTGGAGGAGATCAGGACATTAAAGTTAGGACCACTGGTTCTGCAGAGGGATTTGAAAATACCTAATACTCCCCCCCCCCAATCCACCAGTCAGGATTGACACTTGAAACCAAACACAGGCCAATACTAAGACATTAAAAATTATTCTGAACCTTCCAAAGTAATGAAAGGATGACAGCATTGCAATTACATATAGCTTTTGGCACAGTTTACAGCCCTTATCTACAAATAGCCTATAGAGTCCTCTTTAGAAGAGCTGCAGAAACATTTTAATTTTTCAGACATTCTGTCAATGGTATGTTATCTAACAAAATTTAATTTCAGACAACCAGCTCTGTGGAGGACAGGGCTAAAGCCCTGACTACATCAAAGGGAACCTAACTTTGCAGAGTAGTTTGGGTGCCTCTGTGAGCTGGTGTGGGAGGATGGGAGTGACCAGGCATTGTGGATCTGGCTCACCACATGGGTTACACCTAGCAGGAGCACTAGTGTTCCACCCCATGGACCTAGAGCCTAGTGAGGCTGTAGCTGCACAGTAAGCCAAGGAGAATTCACTATAGGGAGGTATGCATCTCCTTAGAAGGCAGCAACAACAGAGTTCAGAAAATATGCCTGAGTGGATGGCGTGCTCCACAAAGGGAAAGCATAAGCTGACTCACAGGACCACCAAGTTGGTCAACTCCCTACCACCCAACTCACATGGTGCAACAGATGACATGAAAGGGATTCTTGGTCAGGAACAATTTGGCTGTAGGGCTCTTACTTAGCCATGAGAAGTCTGGCTTCCACCACCACAAACACATGGGCCAAACCGGTACATGTAGAGGAGCTAGTCATGGGCCAAACCGGTACATGTAGAAGAGCTAGTCATGGGCCAAACCGGTACATGTAGAAGAGCTAGTCATGGGCCAAACCGGTACATGTAGAAGAGCTAGTCATGGGCCAAACTGGTACATGTAGAGGAGCTAGTCATGGGCAAACCAGTATATGTAGAGGAGCTAGGCATGGGCCAAACTGGTGCATTTAGAGGAGCTAGTCATGGGCCAAACTGGTGCATGTAGAGGAGCTAGTCATGGGCCAAACCAGTATATGTGGAGGAGCTAGTCATGGGCCAAACCAGGTCATTTAGAGGAGCTAGTCATGGGCCAAACTGGTGCAAGTAGAGGATCTAGTCATGGGCCAAACTGGTGCATGTAGAGGACCTAGTCATGGGCTAAACTGGTGCATGTAGTGGAGCTAGTAATGGGCCAAACTGGTGCATGTAGAGGATCTAGTCAGCTTAGTCCTGTGTTTGGATGGGTTGGTAATTAATAATTATTTAATACCAGAAGTCAACAAGGCTTCCCCTTTTCCTGTATCTTTTTAAACTCACTCTAAGGCAATGCATACCAATAAAACATATCTGATACAAATATCAGAAATTGCTATTTTGTTCAAAATATTTACAGACAATATTCATATGCAATTCTGCCAGCCGTCTACATCAATACCTACCCTTCTTGGTGAAACAGATTCTTTAGTAATGTACCAAACTACAAACGTAACCTAAACATATCATTCACTTTCCCACTCAACTACATCAGATTCCACTTTGAATGTGAACTCTGGGTATACTGTTGATGACCAGTCATATGAAACATGTGAAGCTCAAGTATACCAATGACATTCACAACCTCTTTCTATCATAACCATTATAATCTACTTAAAGACAAGACAAGATGCAGATAGATAGGAAAAATTAAAATTCAGCACATTTGCCAGACATTCTAAACAAGATCATAGCCACATCATGGTTAGATGGGGTCCTAGGTGAAGTAAAGGACCAGGCCTCAATAGTGCTCATACCAATATCCTATTACTTGGCTGTCTCTCATGATTTACTGTAAAACTCTATTCAAACCAGTTAGTGTGCATACCATTTTCTTCTTTACTTTTACAATGATCACAGAGATTTGGATTTAATTTAAAACTTTTTAAAAAAGATTTACAGCCATCCGTTGAACAAAATAAAACACCCTCTCACTGAAAACAGACTTAGCATGAGCAACAGTAAAGTTCTCTTACCTTGACTCACATTTATGGAAAATACAACTGGAAACGTATTAAACTACAAGAGATGTGAAGGGATTCATTGTCAAATAATGGTTATGTAAAGGGTATGTGTAACACATTTGACAACAGCTTAAGACAGCTCACTGGACACAGCCCAAGAGTACTATCTGGTGCAGTGACTTGGCCAGAGTAACATGGCAGACAAACAAAAGCTGAGGGAATCAAACCCTGCACCACAAAAAGTAGCTCATTAACAGTTCATAGCCTCACTCATTTACAAAAAGTACTAAATAAATTGTTGTAGCCCAACACAGTGCATTTCATATCCATGGGGCTGCAACAAACAACGTAAATTAAAGATGCATTCCTTGCTAAAAAATAACATTAAACATGTTGACTTCATGTTGTTCAGTTTATTCATAGCTAAATAATAAACACAGTGTCAACAGTCAACAAAATAAGGAAATCAAGGATCACACTCAACATGGCTCATCTGATAATGCACCTGTTTATTACAGTTGATCCTTTCCTTTACACCATAATTTGTCTGGGATGCAGGGACAAAGTATTTATATACACACACACACACACACACACACACACACACACACACACACACACACACACATACACACAGCTCCTTGTATGACTAAGTGCAACCAGATGCTTATTTGTGATCAAAATGAATGATCAAATACATTAAATAATGTCCAAGAACTGTACTTTAGCTCATTGCTCTGAGAACCAAACTGTGTAACCCACTGCACCCCCATGCCCACCTAACCTCATACCTCAAAAGTCAGTGACAATGACCCACAATCAGTAACATGTTTTAAATACTGGGCTTAAATACTTAGAAAGTTGCTAGTATAAGTGGTTTTATGTTGCCAAGCTTTTTCTGAAGGGTCTGAAGTCTGAAACTCATTTATTATTTATTGACTATAGTTTATATCACTTTACTGGAAAACCAACAATTTTAATGGGAACACATCACAAATATTAGGAAAAAATCTCAGACAGTTGACAACTATGCCATCTGTGAATTCACTTGCACACACACACACACACACACACACACACACACACACACACACATGACCATCAATTACAGCCACATGTATGACTGTATACCTGAATACCTCAGATATCTGCTTGATATAAAGTACAGTTTTGTACCTACCATAAATGTAGGTGTCCGATAGGTATGCATCTGCAGTCATAACACATGGGCTGTCCTGCCTCAGGCAGCCCTTCGGTCGGCCGGATTCCAAAGTCTGGGTCTGGCCTCGGCTGATGTCGCACTTTCCCCGACGTCAGAGCGTCTGGGGTATAAAAGCATCAGCCGATACCATTTTCCTCAGTTTTTCTTGCCCCAGATGCCAGGTGCCCTCTAGGAAGGCTAAATTTGGATAAATGCAGAAAAGCTCCAAACATTTGCAAAATTATATACATGTATAAACAAACAAATACACCATAATAGATTCCCCCAGCTAGCTAAAAGAGGGGTAAGTACCCTAGGAATACCACAGAGGGGTAGGAGGGAGGGTAAACCTGACTGCAGATTCATACCTATCGGACATCTACATTTATGGTAGGTACAAAACTGTACTATGTCCTTCAAGGATGCATCTGCAGTCATAACATATGGGTAGAATACCACAGCCAATCTGTGGGAGGAGGTACTAAGAAAAGGATGGTGTAGTTAAGATCCCCTGCAGGACTGCAGTAGCAAAACCTGCTCTGGATCTGGAGTATAAAGGTAGATTGTAATGCTTGGCAAATGTATGCACGGAGCTCCAAGTAGCAGCTTCTAAAATGTCCTTGGTAGCCACCCCTCGTAGGAAGGCTGTAGTGGTGGCCGTGGCCCTTGTGGAATGAGGCCTGATGTTTTCAGGAACTGTCTTTCCATGAAAGGAGTAGCAAAATCGAATGCAATTTCCTATCCATTTTGAAGTTGTCTGTTTGGAAATTGCTTTTCCTTGCACCCCAGTAGCATATGCTACAAATAGTTGGTCAGTTTTTCTGCTAGTTTTTGTTCTGTCCAAGTAGTAGCGTAGTTGTCTGTGTATATCCAGGGTGTGCAAAAGTTTTTCCCCTCTATTCTGTGGATTTGGGAAGAACATAGGCAAGTGAATAGCTTGGTTCAAGGATACCCTAGATACCACCTTTGGCATAAAAGTAGGATTGGTTCTTAGTGAAACTCTGTCCTGATGGAAAATAAGAAATGGCTGCACTGCCATTAATGCTTGTAACTCAGATACTCTTCTTGCTGAAGTTATTGCCAGAAGGAATGCAGTTTTCCAAGACAGAAACTGTAGATCTGCTGATGCTGCTGGTTCAAAAGGAGGAAGTGTCAGTTTCTCCAGCACAAAGTTGAGATCCCAAGCAGGTAGAGGGGGTCTTCTTGGAGGTTTAATATTTTTGATCCCTCTCAGAAATTGTCTGAGGAGAGGGTGTGAGAAGATAGGTGGATCCACATTGTATTCTGCTGAAATTGCTGAGGCATCAATCTTAATGGAAGAATAGGGCAGGCCATTGTGGAACAATTCTGCTAAATATTCCAGGATATGTGCCATGCTTGCCACTGTGACATCTGAGCCTTTTGATGTGCTCCCAATGAGAATTCTCTTCCATTTAGCTGAATATGTCTTCCTTGTGGAAGGCCTCCCTCTGTGATAAAACAGTTTGATTGAGATTTAAGGAATTTTCCAGGCAGTTAGCTGCAATGTTTTCAAGTTGGGATGCATAGTCCTGAAATTGTTCTGCATCAGAAGAAGAGGCCATAGGGGGAGAGGCCATGGTTTTGCCTGAGACATGCTTCTCAACAATGGATACCAGTGTTGCCTTGGCCAGTCTGGAGCTATCAGTATCACTCTTGGCTGTTCCTCCCTGATCTTCAGTAGAACCTTGTACATCAATGGGAGAGGTGGGAAGGCATATACTTTTAGGGCTTTCCAGCTGAAAGAGAGAGAGTCCACCCTCCAAGCTTGTGGGTGGTATGTCCTTGAGCAGAATGTCTTCAGTTGATGGTTGAGTGGGGAGGCGAACAGATCTATCTCCGGCATTCCCCATGCCTTTGCTATGAGTTGGAAGATGTCTGGGTGCAGCATCCATTCGTGTGCATCCATGATAGTTCTGCTTAAGCTGTCTGCCAGTGTATTCACTTTTCCTGGCACGAATTGGGACTGTAGTTGGATATTGGGTTTCAGGCATAGTTCCCATAGATTCATAGCCAGCCGGCATAGAGGGTAAGAGTGTGTGCCTCCCTGCTTGTTTATGTACCACATGACCATAGTGTTGTCTGTCCTTATTAACAGGTGGCCTTGTTGGAGGAAGGGCTTGAAAGCCTTGATTGCATGCATCACTGCCAGCATTTCCTTTTGGTTTATGTGCATGCTTAGCTGTCCTCGAGGCCATAGGCCTTGGATACATTTGCCCTCCATGTGTGCTCCCCATCCTCGGTCTGAAGCGTCCGTGGTGATGGTCTGCCTTGTTTTTGGTTTGTTGAAAGGCAACCCTCTGTTGGACTGGCAGGCCTGAGCCCACCACAGAAATTCCTTTTGAAGGCATGGAATGATTGGTATCAAGGTTTCTAAACTGTGACTGTGTTGAGACCATACACTCCTTAGGTACCACTGTAATTTCCTCATATGCAGCCTGGCTTGTGGTATCAGAATTATGCAGGATGCCATGTAACCCAGGGCCTGCAGGATTTTCCTTGCAGTAAGCTGAGTTTGTCTTGTCAGAATCATGAAGTAATCTGGAAGTTGTTTTTGTTTTTCTTCTGTGAGAAAGGCCATTTGGGTGGTTGTGTCCAGATCTGCACCCAAAAAGGTTATCCTTTGGGATGGCACTAGTCTTGACTTTTGGATGTTGACTGTGTATCCCAAGGCCTGTAGCAGGTGGATGGCATAGGCCAAGTCCTTTATCAAATTTTCCTTGTTGTCCGTTTACTTTGTCTGACATCGGCTGAGGCAAGAAAGAGTCCCCAACGGGGCACTTAGCTTTTTTCGAAGTCTTCGGTAGCTGAATTCACTGGATCTGACCGACCGGCACTTGCGAACAGCTTCTGCTTCGGGCACCGCGCGGCAAGAAAGACTGAGGAAAATGGCGTTGGCTGATGCTTTTATACCCCAGACGCTCTGATGTCGGGGAAAGTGCGACATCAGCCGAGGCCAGACCCAGACTTTGGAATCCGGCCGACCGAAGGGCTGCCTGAGGCAGGACAACCCATATGTTATGACTGCAGATGCATCCTTGAAGGACATCGTGAATGAATAAAGTCATAAATGAGGACTCAGAAATATATCTCTGCTCACTGCTGTCAAAACCATTTTTTGCAACACCTTGCAAATCTCTTCTTCTCCATCAATACCTTAACTCAAAAATCAGGGGAGGAAAGACTCCAAAATCAGGAAACATTTTAAATATTTCTCTTATACACTTAGAAAATTTCTAGAATAACAAGCTTTGCATTAACACACATTTTCTGAAAGATACAAAGTCTTAAACTCGCATGCCTGGCATTATTTAGTTACTGCATCTCACAACAATTTGCCAGAAAGCCACAGACATTACAAGGAACAGATCAAAACACTCACTTAACTTTTTTGTTCAAGGATTCTGGACACAGCAAAAATAATAGTGATGATGAAATCCCTAAAAGAGTCAATTTTAAATATTTTTTAGTACATACTTGTTAACCATGTAAACCCACTAGCCACAGTGCTCTTTTCAGGAGGGCCAAGAGAGTTGCCAGAGTGATTTGCTATTGTTACACAATAAACAAATGGAGGTTGCAAGGATTCAAACCCTATTCTTTTGCCAAACCACTCTAACTCACTTAAAATTTTAATAGAACAACAGGTGTAGAATGAACATGCATTTTCTGAACAATAAGAACTATAAATCTCTAATAACTGGTATTAATGACTGACTGTAATCCTCAGTGATTTTACCAGAAATATATTTTTTAAACTTATTTGTTGATTGTGCCTATATCATCCCTAAAAACAGACAGCCTTTCCAGTGACCTTACCCAGTGTCAAATTGAAGGTGGAAGGAATGAAATCCTGTATCCTGGGCACAGGAAGAAGCTCATTAACACAGTTCAGAGCTTTAGTTCTCTATGCTAATTGCAAAACCAATTAATGAGGGGCACAATGAAACTCTAATGACTGGCATTATTGACTGACTGTAATAATTTATCAGAAAATGAAGGCCTGGCAATTAGCACACCACATTAATGCTGTAAGCTCTTAGTCAGCTTCTTCCAGTAGTTAATGGTACAGGTTTTTATTCTTTGTACCTCCAATTGCATACTTTGCAACTTTGCGCAAGTCATTTAACCAGATAGTATTCTTGGATTTCTACTTTATCTGGTTTAAGACACAGAAAAAAAAACAGGATGCAAAAGATTTATGAGCATTTTAAGTTTGATGAAACTTTAACGACAGTCATTATTGACCAAAAATAATCCTCAGTGATTGACCTGAAAATGATGGGTCCAAGGGTCTGAGTTCAAGGGCGTGTGACTGTCAGGTAAACAGGCACTTTCCATCACACAAATACACACACACACACACACACACACACACACACACACACACACACACACACACACACAGAAACATGGCAACATTAAGCTCCAGTCACTCTCACTGTCTTTAAATGTAAAGCATTTTAGACAGTGAAAGTGACCAACGCTGAGAGCAGTCAACAACACAGCAGCAGTAGCCAAATGGTACAGACACAGGTAATGAATGTAGATGGGAGAAGGGCAGTTTCTTTCCTTTCTTTTCTTAAATGAAAACTCCACCTTCTTCTACAGATTAACTCAACTCTTTGGTTGTTTTTCTCCCTACAATATGTTTCCAGCACTGTGTAGGTACATGAGACCTGCTTTTACTTTATAAAACTTTCATTTCCTCATTTTGGTATGAAAGGAAGGGGATTACCACAAACTATTTTTTAAGTTTGACTTCTCACATGAGTTGCAGAGGAATTTGTCTACACGTGCGTGACATACCACAGACACAGAGAAATGTGTAGTCAGAAGCTTAGGCTGCTGTAAACAAGACAGAGAGGTGTGAAACTGTTTTCCACTGTCTTTATTAGAGAGCTTGAGATCTTACACTGATTCACAGCTGCTTCTAATGTAGCCTTGCCTTTCAGTGCAAAACAGAGCAGTTACATCAGTGAATGGTTCTAAGGCAGTTGTCACCTGTTTTGACAAATTTACATAAGCAGCATCACAGTATTGAAATGTTAAACTTTAAATGTTTGTTGTTTATACTACTTTACATTTTAAGATGACCTGAATGTACTATTAAAAATATCTGTGACATTTAGAGGAAAGTCAGAAAATACTTTTTCTTGTAATTCTTGTAAAGTATCAGCACATTTACCAAAGTGTAGGGGAGGGGCTGTCAATTCATCCTGGGGTACAAAAAGATACTTTGAATGACGGCCAGCAATTTGGCAACTGTTTTGGCTGCAGCTGTATAATTCCTTAGTATATTGTAAAACAAGCCCTGGGACACACACAAATGAGGGCTATTCAAGAAATAAAAGCAGTCCTGTTACAGAAGGTATACAAGATGACAGTGACTGATACGAATCCCATTATATGTCAATGGCATGGGAATATACCACTAATACCTTATGTCTAGCATGGTTCATACAGAGCTGACTTGAAATGGATTATGGGAAAGAGAAAAGCTTGAATAAAAATAAGATCATGTTGATATGTCAAGGCCCATTGATAGCCAGTTTGCAGAAGACACATTCAAATCCTATAAGAAGCAGTTAGAGTGATTTTGAGATGTTAAAATAACTCAGAAAATACAGCTAGAGTGAAAACATAGATTTTTTAAGTTCTAAGGTGCAGTTTTCCTTTAATGGGGCCACCCAGCCAGCAGTGCATTCTAAACAGTTGTCTAGGATGCCTTGTGCTACATCCAGTCCTGCTAAAGATGATTGTATTTCCCAGGATTTTCTCTGGCATAATAAGAATCCTATGATAAACCTCTGCAGGTTGGTTAAATTGTCTCAGGGGGCCCTTTTCTAATTTGAAACTTTTGAGAGATACTACCCAATTTCAAATGTCATAAATTTTCAAGGACAGACAGTTACTCTAACTATGACTGACAATGGGCTTCGCTTTCCTAGAACATCTTGCAATAAACTTGTTCAGATTCTCACCCTCATTAAGTGGGACATGTATATCACTTCTGTTAAAGTAATCAGCAGTTTTCTGATGAATAGTTTGAGAAATGTAACACTACAATGTAAGGGACTGGTTGCACGCTACCTACCATTCTCAGTAAATATATTACACAGCCCAATTATACTCTCTAACCATGTTTTTGATCAAAACCATTAAACACTAATCATAACACTCCACAGCTATATGAGCTCACTTCCCTTTTGTAAGGTTAACTGGCAGTTCCAGTGTTTAACTTTGTGATATATTGAATCATAGTAGAATGGATGTTTAATACTCATTAGAAAGATTCTAAACACAAAATGCCTACGCCCATGTACAGCCTGCTACAGAAACTGAAGTACTGTACTACCACACCAGGACAAATAGGACATACCAACATAAATGTGTAAACAAATTAACTGTCCATTTTATTCAGTATTGACCGGTACAGGCAAATACAGATTTGCAAGTCTGTAGGAATATTTTTTTCCTGAGTCAGTCAATCAGTCAGTCAATCAATCTAAATTTATTTAAATGCTTAAGCCTAAACACTGTACACAGAATGAAGCGCAAAATTGATTTCAAATTAAATGATGGTTTAGAGTTAAATATAACCTAAAAAGATGTTACAACCTGTGACACTAACGGTCATAAAATATTGCCTGTATGGCTGTCTGGCAGGTTAGTGCAGATGATTATGGCTGTGAGTTGATAACAAGCTTTATAATGAAGCACAGGATTTGATTTCCCCAGTATTCCTTTGCCTACAGTGTGACACTAAGCAAGTCACTTAAGTACAGTTGTGTACACTTACCATAAATGTAGATGTTAGAGTGTATTCACTGTTGCAGTCATCCCATTTGGGTTATCTGCTTGCAGTAGCCCTCAGTTAGCCTGATTATCAAAGTCTTGGGTCCTGCGTCGGTTGCTGTCTCATCTTCCGTGACATCAGATAGTCAGGGGTATAAAGCATGCTGCCGACGTCATTACATCAGTTTTTCTTGCCCCAGATGTCAGATGCTCACCTAATGGGAAGCAATTATATATATATATATATATATATATATATATATATATATATACACACACACACACACACACACACAAGGTTATACCTCCAACAAAAAAGCAAATACACCAAAAAGCTTTTAAGCATAGTAAAGGAAAATAGAGGTAAAGCCAAAGAAGTCAGGGGGCTGGCGGGAGGGTAACCAGGACTGCAACAGTGAATACACTCAAACATCTACATTTATGGTAAGTGCACACAACTGTACTATATTCTTCATGTTTCACTGTTGCAGTCATCACATTTGGGTAGATTCCCAAAGCTAAGGATGGGAGGAGGACTTTCGATAGCATTAGGACCAGCTATAAGTCCTGCAAGACTGCAGTGTCAAAGCCAGCTCTGGATTTAAAGAAAAATGGCAATGCTTGGTGAAAGTATGTACAGAACTCCAGGTAGCAGCTTCTAGGATGTCCCCGGTATGGACACCTCTGAGGAAGGCTGTACAGTTAGATGCAGCCCTGGTTGAATGTGGTCTAATCCCCTGTGGGATAGGTTTTCCATGGTGCTTATAGCAGAAATGAATGCAATGGCCTATCGATTTAGAAATGATTTGCTTTGAAATAGCCTTCCCCTCTGCCCCTGCAGCAAATGCCACCAGTAGTTATTCAGATTTCCTTTGAGGTTTAGTCTTGTCCAAGTAAAATCTAAGTTGTCTGTGCACATCTAAGGAGTGCAGTATCCATTCCCCTTTGTTCTGTGGATTAGAAAAGAAGGTTGGCAAATTAATGGACTGATTAAGAGCCACACTGGATACCACTCTGGGCATGAAGGAGGGATTGGTCCTGAGGGACACCCTGTCTGGATGAAAGATGATGAAAGGCTTCACTGCCATAAGGGCCTGTAATTCCGATACCCTTCTTGCTGAAGTGATTGCTAAAAGGAAGGCTGTTTTCCAAGAAATGAATTTTAACTCTGCACTTGCAGCTGGCTCAAAAGGAGGAAGAGTGAGTTTTTCCAGTACAAAGTTAAGGTCCCAGGCTGGGGTTGGGTTCTCCTGGGTGGTCTTAAGTTTTTGGCCCCTCTGAGGAACTGTTTGAGCAGTGGATGAGAGAAGATGGGTGGCTCTGTGCTGTAATGAGCTGAAATGGCTGAGGCATGAATTTTGATGGAGGAAAAAGAAAGCCCCTTGTGAAGCATCTCAGTTAAATATTGAAGAATCAGAGGAAAATTGGGTGCAGTTGTGTCCATCCCTTGAGTTTGGTTCCAGGCACAGAATCTTTTCCATTTTTCAGCATAAAATGTTCTAGTACTAGGCCTTCTTGCCTCCAAAATGACATCCAACACTTGTTTACGGAGGGATGGAAACAGAGAGATTAGGGTAAATAGCCAGGCTGCCAGTTTCAGGGTTTGAAGCTGAGGGTGCAGAATCTGACTCTCCTGCTGTGACAGCAGGGTAGGGGACTGAGGCAGGTGCCATGGAGCCAGCAGTGACACACTGCGCAAGAGGGGGTACCAGTGTTGGCATGGCCAATCTGGTACAATCAGTATCATCCTTGGTTTGTTCTGTTTGATCTTTAGTAGTACTTTGGAGAGGAGAGGCAGAGGAGGAAAGGCATAAACTGATAGATTTTTCCATCTGAAGGATAGAGCATCCACTTTCCAAGCTTGTTTATGAGGAGTCCTTGTGCAGAATTTGTCCAATTGGTAGTTCTGGGGGGAGGCAAACAGGTCTATATCTGGGCTCCCCCATTTGTTTATCAACATGTTGAAAGTCTTTGGTTCCAGTTTCTACTCGTATGGGTCCATTAGATTTCTACTTAGTTCATCTGCCAATGTATTTAGTTTTCATGGCAGGAATTGAGCCTGTAGATGCACTTGGTAGCTCAAGGCTGTGATCCACAGAGCCATGGCTAGTCTGCAGAGGGGGTGTGAATGGGTAGCCCCCTGCTTGTTTATGTACCACATAACAGTGGTGTTGTCCATCTTTACCATTAATTGCCCTGGAAGAATGTGGTCTTTGAAGGCTGTCAGAGCATTCTGTACAGCTAACATTTCTTTTTGATTCATATACAGGTGCATTTGACTTGGGTATCATTTGCCCTTAATGTACTTCCCTGCCAGGTAAGCCCCCCATGCATAGTCTGATGCGTTTGTTGTTAGTATTTGGGTGGCAGTGGGTAGAGTGAATGGTAGACCTTTGTTTTGGTGGCAGGCCTCTGCCCACCAAAGGAACTCTAACTGTAGGCAAGGAATGATAGGAATCATTGCTTCTAGATCCTGGAATGTTGACACCATAGGCTTTTTAGATACCACTGTAGTTTCCTGATATGCAGTTTTGCATATGGAATTAGTAGAATGCAGGAGGCCATGAACCCCAAGGCTTGCAGTATTTGCCTTGCAGATAGCAGGGTTTTTGTGGCCATTAGTTTGAAGTAAGTTGTCAAATGAATTTGTTTCTCTGGCATGAGAAAAGCCATCTGGGAAGTTGTGTTCAAGCTTGCTCCCAGGAATATAATTTCTTGACAGGGTACCAGATGTGATTTATTTTCGTTTATGGTGTACCCCAGACAAGTTAGCACCTTTTGTACAAATGCCAGATGATTCAAAAGTATGGCCTGGCTTTCTGCCTGAATTAGACAATCGTCCAGGTATGGGTATATCTGAATATTTCTTTGCCTGCAAAATGCAATGACTGTAGCTAGGCACTTTGTGAATACCCTGGGTGCAGTAGATAAGCCAAAGGGCAGTGCAGTGAACTGCATGCAGCCTGCTTTGAAGCGTAGGTATCTTCTGCAAGATTCCCTGATTGGGATGTGCAGGTAGGCTTCCTTTAAATCCAGTGTTTCCAACCAGGCATCCTTGCCTAGCATGGGAAGCAACTGGTGAAGAGTTAGCATCTTAAATTTTGGAATCACCAAAAAGGTGTTTAGGATAGAAAGGTCCAGGATAGGACACCGTGAGTTGTCTTTTCTGGGTACCAGGAAAAGCCTTGAGTAGAAACATTGTCCCTTTTCCTCTTCTGGTACAGTCTGAATAGCCTTTAATCTTAAGAGAGAGTACTTGCTTTTGAGCCTCTGCACACTGACTTGCGGGTAGATCTGGCCAACTGTTTGGGACTGGTAATGTGTAGAAGTGAAATCTGTCTCCTTGGGAAACTCTATTTAGACCCCATTTGTCCTGGGTAATGAGTTACCAGTTTATTGCCTGCAGAGCAATCTTTCCCCCTAAAGGAGCAGTCAGTTGAGAAGTGCTTGGAAGTTTTAAAGTTAAGTCATTGAGACAGCTTACCATAGAGGAGAGTCTTACTACTCCCTGATTTGGAAGTGGGAAACCCCCCCACTGCTTAGTCCTGTGCGTACCCTGGGACTGAAGCCTGAGTGTTCTACTGGTTCTGGGTTTGAACTGAGAAGGCCTGGAAGAGGCAGGAAAGGACCAATTTTTAGAGGGGCAATGCCTACTAAATCTTGGAGGCTGCACTTGTAAGAAATCTTTAACAGTTTGCATAGATTTAGCTTTTTCCTCCATTTTTTCAAGAACTTATTCTGCTTTGTTGCCAAACAGGTGGTCCTGATTTAAGGGAGCATCCAGCAATTTAGTTTTAACATGATCTGGCAAAGATTGCTCCTTAAGCCAAGCATGCCTTCTAAGTACAGACCCGGTGACAGCAGCCCTGCAAGATGCCTCTAGTGAATCAAAACCACATTGCAAGGTATGTTTTCCAACCTGTTCAGCAGAATGCATTAAATCCTGTAAATCCTTATTTTCAGCACAATCAGGAATCAACATCATTTTCTGTTTAAGCAATCCAATAATATGCTGCTGATACTTTTAACATATGAAACTGACAATTTAAGGCCCTGATGGCCAAGGTTGCAGAGGTGTATACCTTCTTACCCCATCTATCCAGGGCCCTGGAATCTCTATCAGAGGGGGTAGGATTTTTGGCAGTAGTAGCCTTAATGCCCTTGGGTCCCTGTGAAATGGTCTCAGGATCCGCAGTAGGATTTTTAAAAAGGAACTTGTGAGAGTCAGGAACCCTGTAATATCCATCAGGTTTCATGGGAGCAGGAGGTAAAGAGTCAGGGACCAAGCTAGATTCCGAAAAGGCATTGTCAACAATGTCTAGCACAGGAGGGATAGCTAAAGGCCTGTGTTGGGGCAGGAGTAAGAAATCCCTAAGCCTCTTTTTAGAATCAATGTAATCCTGGCTTTCCCAGCGAAAATGCTCCTTAAGAGCATGCAAGGTTTCACCAAAAGAAAAATCCTCTGGGGGAAAAGCAGAGGGAATAGAGTCCTCTACATCAGAATCCTCATAGGTAGATAAGGGTAAATCCTTGTCATCAGAGGAAACAGAAATTTCTGAATCCTAGTCAGAAGTATCATAAGCAAATTCAGACCTAGGTCTCTTAGAGGGGGAAGATTGGCTTCCCCTGATTAAAGTAATAAGGTCTTCAGCCATTCTTATTTGTTTTTTAGGCATAGAGGCCTGACCATGCGGTCTGTGCATCGGTTTTCTAGGCATGGTTTGAGATTTAGGCCTTGAAGAAGAAGATGGCGTCAGTTTAATATGCAAGTCAGTAGGCCTGAATACACCCTCAGAAGCCGGTGCCTGCACAGCGGCTCCAGACCCATCCAAGATAGAGACATTCACAGGTTCCACAGTTGAAGCATCTCACTTCATACTGGACTCCGAATGGGTCTCAGTAGAGGCCTGCGAATCTGAAGTATCGGGTATCAGGGGCTGAGAAAGTGCCTCACTGAGTACCAGCGAACTGGTGACTAGCGTAGGAGAAGCGTTGTCAGCAGCTTTGGACCCAAGCGGCCTGTCTCTGTCTTTATCTTTGCATTGTTTTGGAATGTCTGTAGTCAGGTGGCTTAACGAAGACATATCTGGATAATTGAACAGAATACCAAAATATTTAGAAGAGAAAATATACCGATGACGAATAGTTCATGGTTTAAATAAGGCACAAATCCGACAGTGATGTAGTCGTGGTAAGGGCCTAGGCAAGGAATACAGTATGAATGAAAATCTTTACGAGGTATTTGCTTTCCACAAGAAATACAATTATTGACTTTTACTGACATCGGTTTAGAGCAAGAAAAAGTTTCTCCAACGGTGTACTTAGCTTTAGTTGAAGACTTCAGTTTTGAAACTCGAAAATGAAAATTTCAGGACTCTGCCGACTGGCACTTGTGAACTGCTTCTGCTTCGGGCACCACACGGCAAGAAAGACTAATGTAATGGCATCAGCTGCATGCTTTATACCCCTAACTACCTGACGTCTCGGAAGATGAGACAGCAACCAACACAGGACCCAAGACTTTGATAATCAGGCCGACTAAAGGCTACTGCAAGCGGATAACCCAAATGTGATGACTACAACAGTGAAACATGAAGAACATCCACAGACTGCTTATGGGTCATTCCTAAAAAGAAGCTTGTGCCTTGTGGGTTTACCCAGTTAATAAATAAAATAAACAAAAAATGAAAAAACTCTTTCTCATATTTCATTAGATTTTGATTGCCAGCTTCTCTATACAACGGGATTATCTTATACTCTCCTCAGATGACAGACTGGAAGACTATGTTAGAGGAAATGGATTGGGAGGCTATTATTCCATCAATATAACATCACTAGGAAGAATACAAGAAAACAGTAGCAAGGGGCAAATGTATGCTGCAATACTCTGCTCAAAAACTGGAGCACAGGGATTGTTAAGACACCAATCTACTTCTACGGCTTTGGTATAGCTGCAGCAAGAATACTATACTTAGTTTATGAGACCATGTAGGGAGAATAAAGCTCTAACAGAAACAGCAGAGAGGTTTTGAAAATAAGGCAGTGGGTCAGCTGTCATACAAGGACAGGTTAGGAATATTTACTCTTGTTAATGTAAAAACAGACAAATGAGAAAGGTACAAATAACAGTGACAGGAAACAAAAAGATGATTAAAGCTTAGGAAAAAGGCTTGAGAGAGTAATGAGTGGATGGATGCCACAAGTTACTGCTTCGATAAGATGGTGCTGGGGTAAAATGAAGCATTACTACAGCGAACTATAGAATTTTGGACAACAAATATCACTGCTATAAAACACATGTACACTAAAGAACCTTGCTGGTCTCTTTCTGTTGGCATTCTTATATCTTGGTATGTAAAATTAATACATTTAATTTTCTTTTAAGTGGAGTGGACTATGCCCTCACAATATGTTTACTCACTTTTTATAAGCTGGTATCAAGCTGTTAATTCAAATTATTCTGGTTGTGTACGGAAAGTAATAAAATATAAACAGCTTCTTGTGTTTTCTTCTCAGCCATGTGAAATGAGCATCAAAGAATTTTTATTTTTCAAGGGAAAGCACACATACACCTCCATGTAGGGGAAGACACCCCCCCTTGCTGATATATAACAACTTTATAGCCAAACACAGTGGAGGAAGGGGCAAACCTAATGAGCATGTAAAGTGTTTTTAGTGATATTGATTCGCACTAGTGGCACACCTGTCAGGCTGCCATAAAGGTTCGCTCTTTGAAGAGAATCTTAGTTTATAACTTTAGTGATATGTGGAAGGAGATTTGACTTTAAATCGGGTACTTCTGAAGAGACTCTGGACAGCATTTGTACTACCATATCATGGAAGGTTTCAATTAGAAGTGGATTCCTGAATTGTTACCTTGTTGTTTTTAATTTTATTTTCTTCCTCCACAACACGTTGCCATCAGACATTATTTGCATAAATGTAGGCAACAGCTATTAGACGTAAGAAAGTTCTTTATAAAGAGGTCCCTGACATACTAATGACAAAAAGAGGATACCTGTTATGTAAATGCACAACCCACATTATACAATGAATACCTAATTTGCACTCTGAATACCTATTTTATTTACTATTTATTATAGGTTCATAGGTGTTTACTAGGCTAATAACAATAAGGGCCTTTTTAAACCTAGCCATGCATCCCAAATCTCTGACAAGTTCTGATACCCTTGATAAGTGTAAGCATGGGCCTGGGACATGAACCATTTACAGATTACCTGTTTACATTAGAGACATATGTATCAAACCAGGGATGAATTTCCGATTTCCCATCCGATTGTCCAAATACTTAAATATTTAATATTATATTTAAATATTACTAATTACATATTAATACTGCAAAAATATTTAGTATTAAAATACTTAATCCTAGACATTGTACATAAAACCAATAAACATCAGTGAGACACAAGCTGGACTGTTCATGAAAATAATCAAGATAACAAACAATTTATATTATTGTTTTAAAATTAATTACCACTTCTACTTTAAAAATGTAAAATCCTGAAAGAAAAAAAAAGTGGTGCCACTCCACAGGTAAAAAAGGAGTCTCTTAAGCAGGTAGTAACACCATCCAGAGTTTTGAAGTGAAGCCTTTGGAATTGGTAGCAACCCCTCACCTGATGATCTGGGCAATCATGTCTGGGTATAAGATTGAGAGATTTAAGATCTTCTGCAGAAATGCATCCAGGTAACCTGGTGGATGGTAAACAAATAGGAATCATCACTACTCTCAGTACTTACATCTCCCAGCCTCTAGCCTTGTGTGACACAAGATTGAAGACAAGGCACTCAGCAGTCATCCACAGGTCTCCATGACAGATGCTAGGCTGGTCATACGCAGCAAGTCTGATGTAATACTGGGCTTGTTTTGGATCAATCTGTCATTATACAATGCAGCCCTTGACAACATTCCAGAGAAGCAATGCCTGTCTGATAGACATGTTGACAATCTGAAATCCAAGATAACATCCCAATGTGGTCTACCACCTGGTTATAACATACTCAGGCTGGACTATGCTTCTTCAGGGGGGGGGTAGCTGTTCTGTTCTCTATAAATCTAATTTAAATGTCACTAGTGATAACCATACCAAATGAATATGAATACTCTGGACTCTTGCCACCCAAATTGCAACTCATTCAAAATAAATGTATCATGTATGTACATTACCACCCAATACATCCAATATATCCACCTCAAAGACTCCTCTCACTGGCTATCATGTAGTAACTACGTCTGCACAGGCAGGAACAAACAAACAACAGAGTTTAAAAGATCAGTTCTGGGGAATTGTCTCAGTACTTTGCTTTTTTCTGTATGGGCGTTTGTTGTCTTCAAGCCATTTCTCCCTCCAGGGCATTACATAGAATGCATTAAGGGGGTAGTATTTTTTTATTTTATATATATATATATAGTACTGAGTATTGTGTGTGAAATGTGTGAAACTACCTGGAGTTCAGTTCACTGGCAGAACAGTTGTTGGCTCACCTTTGCTTTTCATATGAAATGAAATGTGTTGCAGTCAAGAAAAAATTGAGTTTCAAGCAGTTTAGTTTTGTGCTGTTTTGGGTTTTGAGAATTTTGAGCTAGGAAGGAAATGGGTGTGCAGAATGCATTATAATGTCACTGTATGTAGTTGTAGTTTTGTCTTTATGTAGCTGTAAGATGTGTTGTATAATGTATATGGCATATTAAAGAATGTAAATAAGTTGTATGTAACTTAACAGAGATATCCAGTTTCAGTTTTTACAGACTTGCTGTAGTAGTTTTTAATCTGCTTGCTTGTATAGTAGTATAGATGGATTTTTGCACAAATTTCTTCTTTAATTGGAAGTGTTTTTAAAATTTCTTAACCATAATCTACAGTTTAGTGGCGTTTGGTTTTGGTAATATGGGTATTGGTTTTGTGTGTATTGTTTATTTAAGGTTTGTTTAACTCATTCTGTTTATTTTTTGTTTTTCATTATTGGTATTTGTGTTTGGGAGGGAACTGGGTTTGTGTTATTTTGTTTGAGATTTTTTGAGTATTTCTTTTTCTTTTATTTGAATTTTTCTTACATTTGTGCCAGTTCCTATTTTCACAGGAGTCTATTTGAGTTTTAGCATGGTTTTTTCACAGCCCAGCCATACTTTGCTTTGGTTTTATTTGCTTCTTTTTTTTTGTTTGTCATGTGACTTTGTGGTTTTCATTGTGGTGACATTCTATCATTTTTTCTGCATTTCATAATTGATGTAGGGTTTTTCTTGCAATTTTTAAAATGAACAGTTAATTTTTATAGAAGCATCAGTAAAAATGGCAATTAGTAATTTAATTAGTTATTCTTATATTTCCAGTTACAGTGCATATGTATATAATGCTTATCCACTCTTCATAGTGCATAGAGTTAAATTACACACTCCCAAATACAGTTAAAGCTTTGAGACGTTTAAGAGCCTTAGCTTAGTGAGGGCTGTTAACCTAAGTCTGGGCATTGGTACTGTTGACAGTCCAGCAAGCACAACAACAGCAGTGGATGATACAGCTTAGTTTGACTCCATTTCTTTTGCTTTCTACACTACTAAAGCAGTCTTCTTTCTGAATAGAGGGAATTGAATTCATGTCTGATGAGAGAGAATAAAAGGTGAGCAGCAAAGTTCGAAGTAATGTATTCCCAGAATTGATCTCATTTCTTGGTGTAACACTTCTTCAGTTGGACCCTGCATTTTAAAAATTCACCAAGATGTTAAGAAACATCCGCATAAGTATGTAACATCCAGTCTGTGCAATGCATGCAGAAGTACTGATAAAAATAGAAAAGAAATGACAGTGTTCAATCAAGAAAATGAAAAAATCTACATCCAAGTTGTATACAAAAAAGTGGAAAAAACAAATGTGTTGAAAGTAAGTAGTGGAAAAAAAAAAAAACAGTGGAGTCAGAAGTTATAAAGGGAAAGGGGGGAGGGGGGCCAATAGATATGGTAAAGATACAGAATCTGACAAAAAAGAAAAAAAATATGAAAAAGAACAAGAGAGATTTTGAAAAAGATAACAAATAGAAATAGATGTCAGAAAGAGAGAGATCTGATATGGTGCAGTATTAGCAGAGAAGATAAATGGAAATCTGATTATGCAAAAGTAGAATCAAAGTTGTTGAAGAAAAAATATAGGGGGCTTATAGATAGAGATGATCCTATAAGGATGCATTGCCCTTTAGATTGCTGATATTTTTGTTGTTTATAATTATAATGGGCATTATACTGGTGAGTATGCCTTTGTATGAATAGATGGCTATTTCTATTTGTATGTTGGGTATTTCCTATTGCAATATTACTTAACTTAATTGTTTTAATTTAATATAAAACATTTTCTTCTTAAAGGAATTTATTTTGGTTGGCATGAAATGATTTTAATATTGAAGTTGTTCATTGATATATGAACCTGTTCATTTTGCCGAATCACTTTCTTGTGTGGGCCTTGAATTTTTACAAAACTTGAGATTGAGAGTGGAATGTGTTTATGGTGGATTAGATTGAATGAAAGTATGGTTATTTTTGGAGTTGAAAATTCTCTTTCATGGGTAGTTTTTTTATGGTTGAAAATTTCTGAAATGGTTAAAGGAATGTTTATATTTTATTTTATAAACTTTCTAAATGGTGCTGGTGGATACAAAAGAATAAATATAATGTAATCAGGATAGGTGAATCAAATACAAATACGGATGCATGGCCCTAAATGAATGTGGTAAACTTAAACAAAAATGTTTGCATGGTAAGCTTAATTCTTCACTGGAGTCTTAACTTTTCTATGAATAAAGGGTTTTTCATGTCTTCAATGACATTTCATTGAATATCAATTTGTAGAGCTTCAATAGAGGCAGAAAGTGTACTGCTTCAGAATGAGTCTGTTTTCTGTGCGAGAGAAGTAAGTTTATGTAATGGCTATGAAATTTTGTGTATGGCTGTACAGAATTTGGCTTGACTGTTTTGGCAATGTTGCTTTGTGAAAATTGGTAACTGGCAGTATAACGGAAATGGAACACTGGAAATGGGGAACACTGGGTGGAGCTGCTGCTGGTTCTGGCGGCTCTGGGAAGCTGCTAGTGGGAGGGCCAAGCGTGTGGACTCTGTTGTTGCCCGCTGCTCTGAATTCTCAAGTTCAATGCTCTCAGCTAGTGCCTTCTCGGAGTTGCTTCTGGGAATTGTCTGCATGTCTCAGCGGTCTCAACAAGTGTTAGGGGACGTAAATCTGGCGTGCCGGCACTGGGCTCGAAAGATGGAAAGGGCAACTCAGGCAACCCAAAATCTACTGCCAATCATCAGCGGACCAGAGTTCGCTGTAGAAGCCAGTTTCACACCACGAAAAGAACACCAGCAACAGCTTGGTGGCACTGATGGTGGCTGCCCTGGGGGCCGCCCTCAAATAGTTGCTCAAATGTGTGTGTGTGTGGGTGGGGCTTAAGAAGGGCTCACTGCCGCCCACTCGCCTAGGGTTGGGGTTGATAACATCACAAGACAGGGGATGTCTTCATGATGTTTCACCCTAGGGTGGATTTGTGTCACTGACTACCACATAGCTTCCTAGGTTCAGATATTTAAGAAAGATTTCTTGGCTCCAGCCCACTGACTTTTTCATGCTCTTAGACACCTAAAGATAGGGGAGACCAAGGGATAAACAAAGAAAAGATCAAAAGGGCACAAAGCCAAAAGGAGGTCCTTAGAATAAGAGAGTACTAAAACAAAGCAAATGACTGCTGTCAACAATGGAGCCTACACTAAGGAAGACATAATGTTAATATATTGCAAAAGGTACAGAAACAAAATACAGAGTGCTAATAAGGACTAAGACAACAGATTTCAAAGAGTTAGCTGCAGAAGTGATGAACTAAAGAGAACAAAAATAGCCTGGCTACCTGAGATGGCAGAGTATGAGACTCTTAATTTCAAGGGTCATGAGTTTGAGCGGGTCTATATTATGTTGTTGAAAGGGCTATTCATCGAATGCCCTTTCATTGACACATATACATTGAAGTACCAAAACTCCGAATGGCCACTTCAGTGCATTTGTATCCAGGGAAAAAAATCTCTTGGCCAACAACAAACAAAACTAACTATCAGATCGTGTTGGGAAACAATACTGTACCTTTGAGACCCAATTCTTGAAATAAATTTGGACAAGTTACCATCTACAACTACTGTAACCTTTGGTTAGCACCTAATGGTGGGGAAAAGTACTTGTAGATGGTTAACTTGTCCAAATTAGTTTCAATAAAAAATTCCTCTCAGTGTGACTTACTTCACTGTAACGTCTACCTATAATTATAGTAGGCTTATGTTGGAGTAAGTCTTTTAGAATTGGGCCTCTGGTCTGTTAACTGAATGTTAAATGTGTATGTTATGAACTTGGTTTATTTAGCACATCTGGCTTCTGGTTTGACTAACTCCCATTTGGAACATGAGTTTCTGTTTAAGACTAACATTTCTGATGTGGTACTGATGGAAAAGTGCATCTCATTATGCAAGTAAAAAGCAAATTTGTCTTGTACTATAGTGGCTCAAGGCAATCTCATTCTATTAGAGCATTAGTATAGATCATTCAGTCAGTCCATTTAGTAATGAAGAAAAATAAAAGGCTGCATAAACCTTTCAGCCAGTCCACTTGTGGCGGAATGATAATATGCATGTGTAAAACATTTAATTCCATTTTGCTTCATTAATATACTGAGTTAATTCTAAGTCTCAATCTCTTTACCAATCTCTTTCTGAGCTTTTAATCCAAGTTTCAAACTCAACTAAAACTGCATTTTTAATGTGCTCTTTAGAAGGAACTAAAGATGGTGGCTGTATAATGTGCAGTATTTTGGGTAAAATTGCCATTTAATTAAAATTAACCTATCTTCCATACAGAAAATAATTTATTCCATTTATTATTGCTTTAATAGGGTCTATATTAATTTGCCAAAAACACTTTCCAGCAAACAGGCATTCATCGACAGTCATTCAAAGAAAATTACTTCTGTGATTCCCTGAATACTCCCAGGACAAAGAAATACTTGCCCTTCAACACAACTGACCTATATCTACAAAAAAACCCGAATTCATCCCCCACCAAATATATATATATATATATATATATATATATATATATATATATATATATATATATATACCAACTCCGAGATTGCACTACAGTTGAGAAAAGGGCAAAATTGGGTACTTGGCCAAATATGAATTTGCCCTGGGAGTATTCAGCGAATAGTTGAAGTGATTTTCCCTGAATGGTGGTCGAATACATGTTCACTGGAAAGGGTTTTTGGCAAACTAATATAGACCCTTTAATATTGTCTGAATTATTTTAATAATTCAATGTTGCTATTTTGTTACAATTTCTAAGCAGAGTAACCCCAACATAATTAATCTTGTTACTATTCCATTTGAATTCATTATTAGTTTCCTATATTAATGTTTGTAGCATACTTTTAATCTGCCTAATAGGATTGACAAATGTTTTGTAATCAACATTTAGGAAGAAAACAAAAGTATAAGAAGAGCAAGAAGATGGATCTTTAATATATTATATTAATGGAGAAATTGTATGATAGAGGCGTGTTAAATGCAATTTTAATTTCTGTGAATATTTTCTGTAAAAGAAATAAACAGTTTGAGGTAGTATTTTATATAGTTCAGAAATAATGCCATCATTACCTGAAAATTTAAATAAAGCAACATTTATGGATGTCAAGAAACAATTTTAACATAAACATTCAGGCTGTGATGCCCATGCCCTGGCCCAGCAATCAAGGAGCCTCAACCCTCACCACTAGCACCAGTGAGGGGCGTCTCATATAGGAGGATAGGATAACAAATACACATAGTCAAGTGCAATTTCCCTTAAGAGCACACAGAGATCACAGTCAGTCAGAGGTTGGTCACTCCCTTGCTCTCCTGGTCCCTAATAAGACTCCCCACTGGCATAGCTATAGGGTCTAGATCTCAGCCTAGTGGGGATGCTAAAACCTCCAGTGCCCTCTCTGTCCAACCAGTGCTTTTCATGTCCCTGCCCAAGTAGCTCACACACACACACACACACACACACACACACACACACACACACACACACACACATGTTGAGAAGAGTTTATACAACCACACAGATGCTCCTGGGGAAGGCTGGCACAGGTTCTCCAGCTGTGCTCCTTTTTCACAGACTATACGGTAGTACCAGCTGCCACCACCCACTAATATTTATCAGCTACTCAAAGGCCCTTAAAAGGGTGTCCAATTATTACTGTGCAATATTATTATCCAACTGGTAGTATAGCCCAGGGCTAAAGCTATTGAAGTGGCTTTGTACAATTTTATCAAAGGCATGCAAGTACTCTAAAGAGCTTAAATTATCTCTACAAAAACAGCCACAGTTGAAAGGGTTTAAAAATATTTAATAACAACTAGTCAAAACAAAAGACAATACTTTTTACTACACAGTGCTAGTCAAGAGTTCAGAGATCACAGAGAAATACTTAAAATAATTCAGTAGTATGGTTTTGACATCACAGAAAAACGCTTAGTCTAATCTTTCTAGTTTCTAGCTATTTCTAAGAGAAAACACAAGTCTAAGATAAACTTACATATAGAGCAAGACAGTGCTGATGAGTTGGATGGTCTAGACAAAAATGCTTAATGCTCTCTGATTTTCTCTGTTTTTAAAATCACATTCCTGGTTCACATTACATCATTCGTCACACTTCCCTGGGTTCCCAGACTAACAAACTACATTTACATTCTTCACCTCTGGGCAGAAACCAGAGCAATGAAGGACATTTATGCATGCAAACTCTGGTCATTAACTCTGGCATTAAAACAATAGGCAGGATGCCCCACTCTAGACTCACTGGCTCTGAGTCCTAACATCAAATGGTCACAACATGCTTTACTTGATCAGTAAAGTGAATTGTTGTTACATTTTTTCCAGTTCCACATGTAACACTATTTTAATCATTTAAGACAACAAGCCTGTGGTTTACATTAATATTTACAGATGACAGAATTATTTCCAAAATTCTATCTGGCTAGACTGGCAGCCTTCACCTATCCTCACCCAATCTTCAGACAGGCAAATGTTGTTTTATATAGGGTTAACTGGATGCAGTGGAAATGGATAACACGATGGTAAAGAAGAGAAAATATATTCTCTTTATCCAGGAGACAAGGTAGAAGGGCATCTCAGTAAAATCACTGCCGTGGGATCCAAAGTCTGCTACTCAGGGAGAGGGCACACTAGAAGTTGTGTAACAATTGTGGAGAGAGACAGTCTATTGAAGACAGTGAGAACTGTCATCAGAATCAGTGGCAGACTCATGGCACACTCCAGTGTAAAGATCAGGCAGTATTCAAGGTTTCAACCTATGCTCCACAGCAAGGCTGTGATGGCAAGGAAAAAAAAGAGGGTAATCAGACAGCAGTTGTAGGATCTTCTGGATTAATGGGGACCTGAATTTTCATATTGGGACAGACAGAACAGGATATTATAATTGCCTGAGTACATATGGTTGAGACAGCAAGAATAATAAAGGAGAAGCCATCTGTGACGTCTGTCTGGCAAACATGTTAAAGGTGGCCACCACATAGTTCATCAAGAGAAACAACCTCAAGATCCCCTTCAAAAGTGGTCAATGTGCAACTTAGGTAGACTTTCCCCTTATGAGGAAATGGCATTGGGATGAAATCAGAGATGGTCATTCTTAGTTAAACAGCTCCTCCCCCTCGGTATTAAACCACTGATTGCCACAATCTGCTGCAAGCAGATGACTTAAGTAAAACCACAGGAATTTGAGGAAATACCCAGGGTTGTAACATCTCAGGAAAAAATAAATAAATAGGTGAATTAATGAAGAATGGCACCATTTCAAAACAGCATATGTGAAGATGACAATAGAGATACACAGTTGAGATAGTTTTGCGAATAAGTTACATAATGAAAGCTGATGATGGGATGTAAAAGTCCAGGAAGTTATAAAAATAAAGGAGGAGAACAGGAAAACATGGAAGATGAAAAAGATGGATCAGGCAAAGAAGGAATAGTAGTTGTCTAACAATAAACAATGAGAGCAGTCACAAAGGCAAAGAGGAATGCATCAAAGAAGCTGTACCTGCTTCTGGAAAGTGACTCAGACCTTCTTCTTACCATCTGCTATCAGGTTGCAAGGAAGTGACAGAAGGGTAAGGAAGACGGTTGGCAGAGACCATTTATAAGGGAAGGCAATCGCAATCCAATCACTAGTTCAGAAGGTAAACAGCAGATGGAAGGAGCACTTCAGGGAGCTTCTTAATGAAGAAAAACCTGCAGAAGCTGTACTATTGTATGGGCAGCCTACACACAAAGATGAAGCTGAACCAGGAAGTACAAACAGCACTGATGAAGATGAAGCCAGGGAAAGTGGTAAACTCAGATGATGTCACTGCAGATATAATCAAGATGTTGATGGTTCCTTGAGGCTACTCATCTCAGCATGGAGAGAGAGATAAGACATATATCCCAGATGACTGGAAAATAAGCACATTAGTGCCAGTGTACAAGAACAAAGGGAATATTCTAAACAACTGGAGACAGTACAGTGATATCAAACTCCTGTTATACTACATAAACGTGCTGGAGTGTGATTGGTAAATGAATACATAGTGGAGTAGAAAGTAAGATGTGAGATGGGCAGTTTGGATTCAGACAAAGATGCAGTACAACTTAGCCAATATCTGCAGTGAGCAGACAGTGTAGAAGAGGCTGGACATGAGAAACAAGTCCAACTAGGCATTCCTAGACATGGAGAAACAAAATGACAAGGTCCCAAGAAAGCTGATTTGGGCAATTATGTGATGGCTTTAAGTTCCAGAAGTATTGGTAGAATTTATAGAGATATGTGGAGAGACCACATGATAAAAGTACAGAGAGATTCCCATCAGGAGTGTATGTGCATGAAGGTACTCTGAGTCAACTGCAGTTCATACTGGTGATGGACTACATCAACAAGTCAAAGAGGACATTCAACTTAGCTGCTGTATGCAGACAATGTGGCAATACAGCTAAACACTGAACAGGAACTCCAGGAAATGAAAGGGTATTGAAATGCAAAACTGAAGGCACAAGGGATGAAACCCAGAACAGATGTGACAGTGGTCATGGCAGCAAATGGAGGAATCAGAAGAAGCTTATAAGTGGGACAGAAGGGAAAGCAGTGAAAAAGGTTAACAGCTTCAAGTGCCTGGGAGGTTTGGTTGAGGAGAAGGAAAGTCTGACTGGACAGGTCCAAGTCAGAATCAGCAGTGTATTGTGTGCCTTGAGAATGCAAAAGAAGTTGAAAAGTAAAGCATACAAAACAGTGGTATGACCAGTTCCTCTGTATGGCACAGAAACCTGGGCAGTGAAGACAGAACAACTGAGAAAGCTTGAGGTGATACACATGAACTGCCTGAGGTAGGTACAAGGATGTATACTGTGAGACAAATGAAGAAAGGAGGACAGAAAAGCAGTAACTGAAATAGCCCCAGTTATAGAGGTGGTCAAGGAGTTGAGCTTATGGTATGTCAGTTACATGTACAGTAAAGCAGAAGGCAATCTCATAAAGCTGATTTTGGAAAGACAGGAAGAAGGTATATGATGATGAGTATGACCAGCCAAGAGATGGAAGGATTGTAGGAGAGCAGACTTGAGACACGTGGGCATAAATGGTGAAGAAGGTATGAGATTGACTCTGAATAGCGAGCAGAGTCAACATGTGACAACTGAAATCCTATGCAAAAATGGGGAAAAGGCAGTTGATAATGCTGATTTCAGCAAATGCTGCCATTAACTACACTGCCATATTTTAACTCATTACAGAGCCACAGATGTTTGTGAAATGGCCACATGTGGCTCCACAGCCTCAGTCTCTGAACCTTCCCTTTGAGCAGCGATGTGTGCTGCATCCAGTCTGCAGTCATCATGGATATTTCTCATCTTGAGTTGAATCTGGCTGCCTACAGCTAATGATCTCAGTCCGCATTTTCCATGCACGTACTGCTTGATTTTTGTTACTTCCTACACCAGGATAATCATTTTTTCTGTCCTACACATCATGATCTTGTCTGTCATCCTTTTGGTATTGTAGTTGTCAGTCACCTTTCTCTCAGCACGGTCACCAGTCTGTCATTACATAGTGGACACTAATTATACACAGGTCTTGTGAAAAAATGGGATTCTGTTAAACGTTTGGAGATGGCGCTGATCATTTCTGTTGGAACACCATGCTCATCAGGTGAATCTGTATGATTCAAATATTTAACTGTTACCTCTTCACCATGTAGTTTTGGTACTCAGCTTAACTACTTTCCATGTTTTATTCATGTACTGTATTTTGTTTCTGAAATGTATTTGTCTAAACCATTTCTTATGGCAATCTGGTTCACTTGCATCTCACTGAATTTTTTTACTCTGGTTACTATTAAAGCTTTATATTCATGGTGTTAACTTGAAGGGTTTGACCGCTTTCAGTTTTGGAAATTAACTTCCACTTATGAATTAATTCATTGGTGTTGTACTGGTGGTTACATGCACTGCATTTTGCACGGCATTGTTAGGACTTATATTGTGGTTTATAATATTTATTATTACTACTTTGAATATTAAGTAAATCTGTTATTTAGGTCCTTCATGACTAGTAGTCTACAAGAAGACAAATATGTTACTGCCATTTGTTTTAAGAATGTCTTGACTTTTTTCACCTGAACTGTATTCAGTCTGTAGTGACAATCTGCTCACATAATCATTTCTTGCACATACCACCCTTAGCATTGCTATAGGATTTCCACCACTGTGGGCTCAGTACAGGTTACCTCTTTCCAGTTTGAGTACACATTGCTATAATTAAAACTACTATGTTAGTCATGGGATGTATAAGATTAATATGAAAATGTTGTCAAGATGCAAATGGCTATAGCCTAGGATGTTGGAAATGCAGGCAGAAGGGCATGTTTTTCATGTGGTATTTAGCACAACCTCGGTCTCTAAGAGGAGCTTGCCAGAACCAACACTTTGTGTACTGACCATGCCTTTAAACATAACATGCCAAAAATGCAGTATAGATGCCTTTGGGGAACCAAGTTTATCCTACTGATTACCAGACAAATGGGACCACACTTAAGATAAACACAAACAATTGTAATTTGCCTACTTAATTACAAAGGTTATAAACTTCAATTCCAAGTATGTCACAATTCCTTTCTATTCTTCCCTCATCAGGCTAATCATAGAATACAATGCACCATTAGAAGGTACCACTTCAAACACCTTGCCCAACTACACAGACCACAGAATTTTCCAATGAAAAAGCAAATGACTAAGTCCTTTTAGCTACCCAGAGAGACTACAAGCTCTAAAATTTTCCTGTTGCATACCAGCTCGTATATGGTGATCTCTGCCTTGTTTTCCAGACTATGAAAGATTCCATCCTACTAGATATCCACCAATTCAAAAAGAGAGATGATACTACAAACATATCCAAAGACTCCAGCCTTCATTGCAACATATTAAGATCTTTTGGAGAGGCGGGTTCCTTACTCAAAGAATCCCTTATTTATGGTACAAGCTTCCCTTGGATGTCAAGCAATCTAGGATATTCACCTCCTTCATATTCTGCCTGAATGTTTAGATAGGTACTCACAAATTTACTTCATGGTTAAGCATTATGGCCATCACTGAATGGGGTAGCAAATCCACCAAAACTCACTGGGCTGCATGGTTAAGCTCTATATGGTTGCCCAGACAGCATGTTTAGTAAGAACACATGAACCTAAGTATCCCTTGAGTTACTTCTCCAGGTTTGGACCATTTGCTGCTCTGTACTTTGGACAGCACCCCTACATCTTACTAGATTTGCATTTCCCAATTTGTTTAAGGCATTGGTGCATATGCTACTGCTCTGTCTTCAAGGTATCTGGAACGGCCATTTCACTCCTTGCCATAATGTCCTTCGGTTTCAGTATGCTTTTACTGAATCGTCAACTGTCTGCAATAGCAAAAAGTACTCATTGCTTATTTGTAAGTGGTTTAGTTTTCTTATTATTTCCCAATTTTAACTTAACAGAATGCTAACCAGAGTCAAGTGTTTTTAAGCATTATTGTCACAGGATGCTGTTCCTTTTGCTTCATGTGCATCCTATGCATTTTGCCTGCATATATCACGGCTACAATTGTTTTGATAACTTTACCAGCTTCTCAGCTATATTATATTTCAGTCTCAGTTTGAATTGTTTGAGTACATGAATTTATTTTCTAATTATTTGTCATAGAAACCCAAGATAATCACCTGTATCCATCACCATATTAAGCTCTACTCCTGCTACTTCTGGAATGATCCACAACTTCTTAGTATGCTTGGTTTATGCTGTACAATCTATAAACAGCAGGTCATAATGTTTAATTTCTATATCTGCTTTCATTTTGTTTGGTTATTCTTAATTTTCTGCCCCTGTCATTTTGCTTACATACTAGGAATTCTACTTGACATTTTGCACCATGTAACTGACATTTAATTTGTTTATGTTGCTGTCAATTTACATATTTTTCAATACATCTCTTTTATGAAATCTCATGCTGTATGTTTGTGTAACCTACATACCTCTCAACTGTACAGATTTTTACAGAATGTCCAGATTTTTGCCTCATATTTTGGTCTGTTTCTCATAAAATTGTGGTTTTCTGACAAATCATTGGCAAATTACTGACGGTTGAAGTCACAAAATAATGACAGACATTTGAGTTTCAGACTTCATTGCTTCAGAAAATTCATGCTAATGCAAAATTTGTTAATTCTATCAATTTTTCTAAGTTTGGAAGAGCAATATTTAAAATGTGTCATTATTTTTGGACCTTTTTTTCCCCCATTATTGATGGCTTTGTCCAGATTTCTTGCTCTAAGAAGTTAAGAGGTATGCCTAGCACATTAATAGGTTCATGTAATAGTCTGACATGCCAAAAGTTTGATTCCTTCCTAGTAGAGTTAATGGATTACCTGTCACATCATAACTCTAGTGCGACTTTGGCTGCCATTTCTATTGCAGTCCTGCATTTAAAGGAAAAAGTACAGTTGTGTACACTTACATAAATGTAGATGTTCGAGTGTATTCATTGTTGCAGTCCTAACATAAGGGTTATCTGGCTCTCAGTAGCCCTCAGTTGGCCCGAATACCAGAGTCCTTGGTATATGACATCGGCTGCCGTTGGTTGTAAACTGATGTCAGAACGTCAGGTATAAAGGGAGGCGGCCGATGCTATTTCCTCAGTTTTTCTTGCCTTAACTGTCAGGATCCCCCAAAAGAAGGCCAAACCAGGAAGGAAACACCCTGGAAAAAAGCCATCCAAAAATAACATAAGTAGTCTGTGCCTTAGGAAAAAAGGGGGAATGGAGGGTGAGAAACCAGGACTGCAACAGTGAATACACTCAAACATCTACATTTATTGTAAGTGTACACAACTGTACTATGTTCTTCATGTTTCACTGTTGCAGTCCTAATATATAGGTTGATTCCCAAAGCCCAGGAAGAAAACAAAAGGGTGGAGGAAGAATCACAGATTAAGGATTGATAAGGAGGCCTTGCAAAACTGCAGAGACAAAACCAGCCCTAGACTTATAAAACAAAGACAGGTTGTAATACTTTGTAAATGTATGGACAGAAGACCAAGTGGCTGCTTCTAGAATGTCCTTAGTAGGCACACCTCTCAAAAAGTTCAAGTTCTTGAGGTACTATTGAAGTTTTCTCATATGCAGCCTTGCATATGCGATCATCAGGATACATGAAGCCATGAACCCCAGTGCTTGCAGGAATTGCCTTGCAGAGAGATGGGCCATGCTTGCCAAGTTCTTGAAATAAGCCGACAGATCTTGTTGTTTGTCTTGAGGGAGGAATACCATCTGGGTGGCTGTATTCAGACTCACTCCCAGGAAAACAATCTCCCTTGTAGGAACCAACTTTGACCTCTCATTGAGAGTGTAACCCAAAGAAGTGAGAATGTTCTAAATGAAGTCCACACCGTTTTTTTAACTGTTCTGGGGAGTTTGCTTGAATGAGACAGTCGTCCAGGTAAGGATAAATTTGAATGTTCCTCTGCCTGCAAAAAGCAATGGCTAGCGCCAGGCACTTTGTGAAAACTCTTGGAGCAGTAGATAAGCCATAGGACAGCGCAGAGAATTGGAAGTGTTGCTCCCTAGCCCTAAATGAAGAAACTGCCTGCAACTTTCCCTTATTGGGATGTGCAGATAAGCCTCCTTGAGATCCAAAGTTACCAGCCATGAATCCTTGCCCAACATTGGCAGTAACTGTTGAAGAGTGAGCATCTTGAATTTGAGAATCACCAGAAAAGTGTTTAGAATAGACAGATCCAGAATAGGGCACCAGGTGCCCCCTTTTAGTCTTGAGTAAAAACCTAGGCCTGCCTGATTTGCAGGAACTGGGTCTATGGACCCCATAGTCAGTAGAGAAGAAATTTGATTTTCTACCTCTGCCCTGAGAGTTCTGGAAATGTCTGGGTAACCTTGTAGAACAGGGAAGGTGTGAAAATAAAACTCGTAACCTTGGTTTACTATGTTGAGTACCTTTTTGTTGTATGTGATGGTTGACCATACCCCTGCAAACCTGGCTAACCTTCCCCCCAGAGGAAACCTTGGGCCTGCAGAGGTAGGCGCAAGAAGGCTGGAGTCATTGAGAGTGCTTGCTTTGGGAAGCTGGCTTAGAACTCCCTGATTTAGCAGCAGAAGGATGCCATTGTTTAGTCCTTTGAGGGCAGAAGCCTGCCCTCTGGAAGATCTGAAACTCCTAGGCCTAGAGTGATCCTGCTTGCCAGGATCAGGGAAAGACCAGTTCTTGGAAAGATAATGCCTACTAAACCAAGGAGGCTGAACCTGAAGGAAATCTTTTACAGCCTGCATAGATTTCGCCTTATCCTCCAACTTTTTCAGTACCTCCTCAGCCTTGTTACCAAAAAGGTTGTCTTTGTGCAAAGGAACATCCAGCAATTTATAATCATAGGTAAATAATCATAGGTTCATACTAGGCTAACTGCCCTTGTGGGCCATTTTAAGCCTAGCCAATTACCCCATGTGAGAATCAAACCCTGCACCTTCTGTTTGTAAGGTGAACCTTAACCATTATGCCAACCTCCCAACTAGATTTTACAGGTTCAGAAAGAGGCTGCTCCCTAAGTCAAGCATGCCTTCTAATAATGGAACCATTGGCTGCTGCTCTGCAGGAAGCCTCCAAGGTGTCAAAACCACAATGAAGAGAATGCTTATTAACCAGAGTGGCAGAATTTAGTAAATCTTGTAAGTCTTTGTTCTCTGACATGGAAGGAATATCCCCAAGCTTAGCCTTAATAGCCCCCAAAGTATGCTGCTGATACTTAAGCATGTGAAAAAGACAATTCACAGATCTAATGGCAAGAGTTACAGAGGTTTAGATCTTTTTACCCCACCTGTCCAAGGCCTTAGACTCCTTATCAGAAGGTACAGGGTTTTTAGCAATAGTAGCCTTAACACCCTTGGGACCTTGGGAAATAATCTCAGGATCAGCAGTAGGATTTTGAGAAAGAAATTGATGAGAATCAGGAACCTTATAATACCCATCAGGTTTTCTGGGAGCAGGAGGAACAGAGTTAGGAGTTAAAGAATTTTCCATGAAAACATCATCCACAACTTCCAAAACAGGAGGTATAGCCTGAGGCTTATGCTGTGGCAAATCTAAAAATTCCCGGATCCTCTTCTTAGACTGAGGGGCATCCTGACTTTCCAATTTAAAGTGATCCCTAAGAGTATTCAAAGTATCCCCAAAGGAAAAATCTTCTGGAGGGGAGGCAGAGAGGATAGAATCCTCAGCATCAGAATACTCAAAGCCAGAAAAAAGTTGATAATTTCCTTCCTCACCAGCAGAAATACTGGAAACCTCAGAATCTGATTCAGACAAAACATCAGGAGACAATTCCCTAGCCCTCTTGGAAGGGGGGAGTGAGAGCCCTTAATAAGGGTAAGAAGATCACCAGCCATCTTTACCAACTTGGACTGAGGCACAGGACAGGAGGCCGACACCCGCTTGTGGGTAGATTTGCAGCTGAAAGGCTTACTAGTAATCTGGAGGGACTAGCAACTGCAGAAGTCTGAGCTAAGGTAGTCGGTCTCATGTAGAAGAGAAGAGGCGTCAGAAGCCAGTGCCTGCATAGCGGCTCCAGATCCATCTGAGGCGGTGACAGGCAGAGGGTCTGAAGACAAGATAGCAGCCTGCGGCATGGAGGACTCCATAAAGGTCTGGGCAGAGGCCTGTGGCTGAAATTCTGCAGACGGTAGGTGTTGCAAAAGCACCTCACTAGCTACCGCTGGGCCAATGACCAATTTCACCGGCGTGTCATCAACAGCTTTAATGCTAGGCCTGTCACGGTCCTTGTCCTTGCGTTTCCTAGGTATATCGAAAGTCGGGAGACCAGAAGATGCCATACCAGTGAACTTAGGCCAGACTCCAAAATGCTTACACAAAATCTTAGCTCTACGACATATGGTACACGGGTTAAAGGAAGCACAGAGATCACAGTTAGGGATGTTGTGCTCAAGGCCCAAACAAGTTATACAACAGGAATGAAAATCACAGTGCGGAATCTGTTTTCCACAGGCAAGACAGTTATTAACTTTATCTGACATTCGTTAAAGCAGGAAAAGAGGATCCCCAATGGGGTACTTATCTGAAGGAGTCTTCAACTTGGTAGTCAGAATGCAGAAAGAAGGTAAATGGCCAACCGGCACTAGTGCGAAGTGCATCTGCTTCGGGCTCCGCAGCAAGAAAGACTGAGGAAATGGCGTCGGCCACCTCCCTTTATACCTGACATTCTGACATCAGTTTACAACCGACAGTAGCCGATGTCATATACCAAGGACTCTGGTATGCGGACCGACTGAGGGCTACCAGGAGCCGGATAACCCATATGTTAGGACTGCAACAGTGAAACACGAAGAACATCTTTTACTTTACACTATGACATTCTGAGCTATTGTAATGCATTAAAATTACTCTAAGTCCTACTTATTCTATTTTAATAACCAGTATGGTAGGCATCATGACATCCATTTTAACACAATTTTGCTTTTTACTATTTTTCCTCTTGATACCAGAATCCAGTTCAAGTCCTGTTACATCAGCCATGCTAGATATAAGGAGATGATGTTTTGCTTTGTTTTTAGATCCCATATGAATAGAATGGCAGTAGTAAAGTCACAGGCATCTCACACAGCCTCAGAAACCAGACTATTTATTATTTTATTTACTGGCATTTATTTACTGGGAAAGTCTTACTGGTCAAAAGTCCCCTTTTAAGCGGACATCCAGGAAGAAAAATTCCATTACAAAGCAACATTAAGAAAAAATACAAGAATAAAATAAAACATCAATATTTTCCAACTTAAAATACACATGAATGAAGGATGAAGCATAATTTAGTGCTAGTTACAGTAGCAAAAGAACGTTTTTGGTTTTGCTTTCAGGTTTTCCCAGTTAGGGGTCACCACAGTGGAACTTTGGTCCACTCATGATTGGCAGTGGATTTTTACGGTGCCGAGTTGCCAGCCTGACGTCCAACCTTCAATAAAGGCACGCCCATTCATGCTCACACCTACCTGCATGTCTTTAACGTCACTCGACCGCGGGGAGAACATGCAGACTCCACACAGAAGATGCTCCAGCCGAGAATCGAACAGGAGACCCTCTTGCTGTGAGGCGACAACGCTAACCACTGCACCACCGCAGCTTACACAACAACAAAAAACAGTAGCTGCATTTCTACATTTCAGTAAACAAACTCTGGCAAGTGAGACCTCAGTTTAACATCCAAAGGACAACACTGCAGGAATGTTTACCCCCATTGTGATGTGTAACTACTAGGAAAAAAAAACTCAAGCAGCTGGCATGGGAACAGAACCCACAGCCTTCTGGCCTTTCAACATCAAAGGGAAAAGGTTTGGAGTCACTGCAACACTGAAAAGTAAGCTCAGGCACCTGGTACAGAAATATACCTCTCAGCCTTCTGATGTCCTAGAATTATGAGTCAGCATGCTACTCATTAAGCCAATGACATTGCAGCATAATACACCTGAGTGGCACATTCACAGACATATACAATAAATGTGTCCAGAAATCTGCATGCTATGAGACACCAACACAGCTTAGAAACACATTGATTCAAATTCAAGTTTATTTACTTGTTTTTAGTATACACTGAAGAACTACTCATGCCAGAACACAAATGCCCAGAGATTCCTTGATTTTGTTGATGCAAATGCCTTGGAACAGCTAGACTATACCCCCACAAGGGGTGATAATATACTGGACTTAGTATTAACCAGCATGAGTAAACCAATGCAGCATCCCTACAGTATCATCCTCCCTGGTAAGATCCGACCACAAAGCAGTCACTTTCGAAGTCACCATCTCCCCAAACCCCCTCTAGCTAGGATCAGACATAAAAACTTCTCCAAAGCTGATTACAGCCTCCTGAAGGATGGTATAAACAGCTTCACAGCCCCCTCCCCCTCTGTTGGAACTGGCACCAATATCCAAAACTACACCAAAGCACTATATATATATATATATATATATATATATATATATATATATATATATATATATATATATATATATATATGGTTCTACCTGACATAGTCAAAACCACACAACACCGACATCACCGACACCACATAATCGACAGTGCATTAACACGAAACCTCACATACCCGACAGCGATAAATAACTGACGGTACACAAACACGAAACCCCATACACTGCACACACCACAATAACAACAATAAAACAAACACATCCCCATTCCACAAACCACACACAACACAAGCACACCAAAATCCTTACAAACCCACACTAAACCTTACATACACAACTATCGACAACCCTAACCCTAAGGTCCACCACTATCGCACACGCACTTACTGCACGTAACCGCCCCTAACCCTAACTCACTTAACCCCAACCCAAAGTCTATCCCTACCGCACACTTACCTAACCTGGCTACACTTACCTAACCCTAACTCACTTAACCCGCCCTAACCCAAAGTCTATCCCTACCGCACACTTACCTAACCCGCTCCCTAACCCTTACTCACTTAACCCACCCCTATCCCCACAGACCTTCAATATCCACACTTACCTGACTCGCACCCTACTAACTGCCGCTACTACGTGATACTCACACAGCCTTTTCCCATGTCGGCATCCTCGGCGTCGGTGTTGTCATCCGTCGTGTCGGTCTTCTGCATTGTCGATGTTCTGGCACTCGCGATTCGCATCGGTCTTCTTCATTGTCGATCTTCTGGAGCTCCGGATTCCGTTGTCGGTGTTCTACGCTGTCGACTAAGTCAGGTAGAACCATATATATATATATATATAATCGGGAATACCCAACAGGACTAAATCATCCTCCACAAGGAAGAATAAACCTGTCTGGTGGGCATCTGCAATAAATAAACTCTATAACAAAAGGAAAACATTGCTATGCAAGACCAAGAAGGAGCAGGTGCCCAAATGGAAGCAGTGTCTCCTTAGCCTGAACAAGCAAATAAGAGCACTAGTGAAATCCTCCAAAGCAAACTTCGAGTCCAAATTGGCCACATCTACTAGAGACAATCATAAGGCCTTCTTCACATATGTCCGCAACCTCAAAGGAAGCACCCAGATCTGTTCAGAACTGGTGGTCAAGGACACCACATATACAAATGCTAAAGCAAACTTGCTGGCTGACGGATTCAGTGAAAACTTTACATGTCTGTCCTCCCTATCAGTAAATCAGGATATCCCCAGTACCTGCCCCCTTCCCCTTATATCTAGGGAACAGGTCATCACTGTTCTCTCAAAGGCAAAAAATACAGCCTCCATGGTACCCGATAACATCCCAGGCTGCATAGTACATGAACTCAGGCAGGAGCTTGCAGCACCATTAGGCACTCTATTCAACCAAAGCCTGAGTACTGGCTTAATCCCAGCTGAGTGAAAGACAGCCACTGTCATTCCTTTAGACGAAGGCAGAGTACCCACCAATCAGGGAAATTATAAACCCATCAGCCTAACTAGCCTGATCTGCAAGGCCATGGAATGGATTATCATGGACCTCATTAACAAGGACATTGGCAACCTCCAAACACTTGATTCCACACAGTTTGGCTTCATCAAGGGAGGTCATGTCTGTTAAATTTAGTCAACTTCTTTGAGACAGTCACCAAAGCAATGGATGAGGGGAAGACTGTGCACACCACCTACTTTGACCTGGCCAAAGCCTTTGACAGTATTCCCCACTCGGGCATAATAGATAAACTCTCTCAACTAGGTATCAATCCATATGTTACCAGATGGGTAGCAAACTGGCTCACTGACAGAACCCATGTTGTCACAATAGGGGAAGCCAACTCAAGCAGTAGACCCATAATAAGCAACATACTCCAAGGTTCAGTCTTGGGGCCTCTGTTATTTGGGATATACTTTTCTGAGGTGCTGGCCAAAACCAGTAGGCTATGACTGACCGAGTTTGCAGATCACTGCAAGCTGGGTGCTTTCATCAATTCCTCTAGTGATGTGGACATCCTCCAGGAGGGTCTCACTCAGACAAATGACTGGTGCTAGAAACATGGCCTCAAGCTGAATAGCAAAAAATGCATCATCATCCCCTTTGGGGACAGTGACATCCCCACAAATTATCACATTAATAACAAAGTCTTAAGCACTCAATCAGTAGTGAGAGATTTGGGCACCCAGGTTGCTAGCAACCTGACTTTTGACCACCATGTTGCTTCCGTGGTACAGAAAGCCTTCTACATGGCCCACCTCATAAGTAAGTCTCTATATGACAATACACTCACCATTCATTCAATCATTAGTTTAAAAGCGAATAATAAATGCCACAGCTATGCTTTACCTGTTGATGCATCTAAAGCTTTTAACAGACTTAAATTTGATTTTCTACTAAAGACACTCAAGAAATTTATCATTCCTGAAGAATATACAAACATGTTGAGGGCATTACAAGAATGCTACGACAACAATTTGTAAATAAAAAGCAATACAAACCTATTCAAATTACGAACGGTACAAGGCAAGGATGCCCATTATCACCATACTTGTTCAATATATACATTGAACATCTTCTTCTCAAAATATCACAAAGAACTTACCATCACATTATGAATATCTCAAAAATCCCAATAAAGTTTACAGCTTTTGCTGATGATCTTAATATTTACTTTGAATTCCATAATACAGATTTACACAAGATCTTGAATTCCATTGAAACATTTTCTAAGGTTTCTAATTATGCCATTAACCCAAACAAATCAATCATATTCCCTTTGAATACTCTAGGACATAAGGAATTCTATTTCCCTGAGACTGAAACAAAAGTTAATTATAATCTCAAATATCTGGGTATCATGTTCACTCACATCCAATCAGATATGACTAAAAATAATTTGTTCAAAACTTGGGCTAATATCGCAGAAGACACTAAAAGATGGTTAAATCTTAACTTATCTCCACTATTTAAGGTGGGTACAGTTAAAATGAATATTCTTCCAAGATTATTGTTTCACTTTAATGCAATTAATCAAAATATACCAAATAATTTCTTTTACAAACTTGAAACATTACTAGGGAAATTTATTTGGCATCCAAAAAATACAAGAATAAAATATTCCAGATTAACATTACCCAAACAGAAAGGGGGTTTAGGACTACCTGATTTTCAAACATATTATGACATTATAAATGCTAGTCGAATTATACAAATAGCAAATTTTGAACCATCTAACAAAAACATGGTATCCACTATGGATTAAAATATATTACAATCATTTAGTCTCATCAAATTTAAACCCTAAAGTAATACCCTTTCTAAATTCTAAGACATTAAGGTATTTTAAAATTCACCCCATAATCATAAGAAATACATTATTATTTCAAAAGCTGGTGTCTTCCCTAAATCTTAAGGATACTTTGTTACTAGGTCAACCAATGCACCTAAATCTTAATATTAAATTAAATAACACTATGATAAACTTGAATCAATGCCCACTAATTAAAACACCACTGTATGGGACTTCTACCAAGTCAAAAGTCTTTCAATTGACACTATTAGGCAAAGATTGGAAGTAAATAAAAGCTATAACACCATAATCAACCAATTACTATATCTGATAAACACAATTACTACTAATGTTAAAATAGACAACCAAGTTATGCAGCTTTATCAACAAATTATTAACCTGTTGCTTTCGAGAACTAAAATGTTATCAAACACTTGTAGACTAATAACAAGTATCGGATACCAAGATGCACTTCTATATTCAAAATTTTGGGAAGGGAAAAATAACATTATTACTGATGAACAAAAATCTGCTGCAATTGAACTCACTTTGAAAATAACCCCTCTCAAAAAACTAATTTATACCCAAACAATGATTAATAATAATCCCTATCACACACCACTCTTTCTAAGTAAAATTAATCCTTCTTGACCTCCTTATTGCCCCACATGTCCAACGAGTGTAGCTGACACCCTTCATATTTTTGGAGCTGTAAGAATGTTTACATATTATGGTGTTCATTAAGAACCAAGTTAGAAAAAAAGGGATACAGTAAATCCATCCTGTCATGGGAAATTGCAATTATACATGTATTCCCCACCAACTATTCATACGAAAACAAACACATCATAGTAACATTGTGTACAATGATGAAATCATACATAGCTCAGCATTGGTTAGATAGAACTAAAATTACATGGGAAGAATTTAAAGGAATGGCTATAAAATACATATTAGACAGCAAACTAATTACAAGAAGCCAAAAAAAATCTATCCTATTATCAGAAATATTGGAAAATGCTTAAGCTAAAATTGGTTTATGAACAAGGGACTACAATATCATTATTACTCTAAGTAGATCAGGAAAATTAAAGAAAATCAATATTACAAAACTTGTACCCATCTTAAAATTGGACAGGTCTGGGAAGTGCACATAAAATATACATTTTGAGATGACATCAATTGTATATAGTATATATAGTTAATACAAGATACACTTTAAGTTAGGTAGGCTAGAATGTCTTGATGCAACTGTTTTTTTTCATGTCAGATTCTACTATGATTAATATTTCAAAGTAGTTTTTATCTTAAAACCCAAATGTGAATAATGTGAATGTTAGTTAATTCTGCATATTGATAACTGAACACTGATGGTATATGTTCTGTACATCTTAATATGCTTATTGTGAACTGATATTCGATGTATCTTGTCTTTATATATTTCTGTTTTCTTTTTGTATTAAAAAAAGGAAAATGCAATAAAACTATATTTGAAAAAAAAAATAAGTAAGGGTATCTCATCCAGGAACAAAGAGGTCATAACATCCCTGTATTCTTCCCTTATAAGGTCCATTATTGAGTACAACGCACCTTTCGGCATGTACCTCGCAAAACACATGTAGCAGCTGGAGAGACCACAGAGGTTCCTCACCAGGAGAATCCAGGGCATCAAACATCTACCATACACAGACAGGCTAAAAACCCTATTTCTCTACTCAGTTTCATACAGACTCCTCAGAGGTGACCTCTGTCTGGCATACAAGGAGATCATGGACCCCACCTTGATGGGACTGTTGCATATCCGCAAGTCAAGCTCCACTCGAGTAACCCACATGCATGGCCTCAACCTGGTCTGTGACAGCAATAGGACTTGTTGGCGGGACAGATTTGTGTCCCAGAGAATCCCTCATCTATGGAATAGACTCCCTCTCCACTTGAAGCAGAGTACCTCTTTACCCCTTTTTAAGCGCAACCTGGATAACTGGATGGGAAACAGAAAATATACCCCTGGGATTCCACCCATGTCCCTGCTGGACAGGGGCATTGGTTGCTGATTTGTCTAAACATGGGCTAAACTCACGGCTAGTCTTATAAGGGCCTCAGGGCCAATAGCCTAGTAACCTCCTATGATCCTAAGGAGAGATTAATTAGAGTATTTAGACAGAAATGAAGTAAGGTGTAGCTAAGTTATAGCCAGATTTGCCTGTAACTTCCCTTACAAATCCCATCACTGCCTTGCCCTTCAGCAACTACAGTGGCTTGAATTCCTTCAACAACTACAACTTTCTCAGCTTCAGATGACACACACTCTTCTTTACAAACCAGCTGACTCTCCATGTCTAACCTCCTATCCCTTTATAAACCTTTCCCGATCTCTCCGTACCAGTGACCAACAATTACTAAACACCTACAGGCTTAATAAAACTATAGGCAAATTACTTTATAAGTGCTCTATACCTCAAACTTGGAACAAACTCCCCACCAATATATGGTCTATCCATTCTTCCTCTCTTTTCAAAAGAGAATTGAAGAACTACCTTGCTAACTCTCCTTCCTGCACCTGTCACCACCCTACATAACGTTTACTCACCCAATTGCTACAGTTTAATTGTCCTTTCCTGACTCTAATATATCTCCTATATTTCCAGCACTGTTTTACCTCTGCTATGCCGCTGTGCAAAGCTCCTCCTAAATCTTAAGCCTAATACTTCTTCTTCCTCCCTACCAACTTTGTTTAATCATTAATTACATTTTTAATAGGCTTTTCTCTGATGAACTATTGTAAATTGTCATGCCTTTTATTTTTGGTAATTTTTTTACTTTACCTATTGCCCATGCTGACTTTATTTGATCTCTCAGCTTTCATTACTGCATGACTACTGTTGTTGCTTTGTACTTATATTTCTTAGATGCCATGTGTGTAGGTATTTATTGTACTCTAACTCACTCATTACTACTATGTAAACTTCTGTAATTTGATCTTTGTGTGGAGCTTTTCTCCTCGGGTCTCCACTGAAAATGGGCCACCAGCCCAGTGGACTAACCTGGTTAACAAAAGACAAATAAATAAGGTAAGGTGAAGTGTAATGAGGAATTAAGGAAGGGGAGATAGAAGAGACGGAGGCAGATTAAGGTCACTTCATATGGTAGAGTTATGCTGTAATGCGATAACAAGTGAACATGGTGCATTGTATCTAGCCAAGGTATCTGCAGCCATGTGAACATTAGATATGGTTTCAGTTGGATTTTGAAGGCTTTCAAGTTGTTTAATAGTCATAATGGGATTGGGATGTTGCTCCATTTGTGTGCCACACAGTGTAAGTAGGAGGAGTAGCCTCCACTATTTTTAGGTTTGATTTAAAAGTGGGGTGTAGGGTCCAGTTTGGACAGTAGGGCTGTATGATTGAGTTCAGAGATGGGAATTTTTCAAGGTTAGTATATAGCTTGTAAGCTATTAATATTTGTGAACAGAGCATGGTAGACAGATTAAGTTAGTTTAACTGTTTTAGTGAGAGGCAGTGGTGGGATCTGTACAGTTGATTAGCAATAATTTCTGGGTCTATATCATATGTTCAAAGTTTTATAACTTCGAAAGTTAAAATATCAAATTTAAATGTTCAAAGTTATAAAATTTCGAACATATATAAAAAAAAACAAACCCAAAACTAATGGCTGTAGGCAGGGGGGTAAGCCCCCCTGCACCCCCCACACCCCCCGCTCTTTAAATATAACAACTCCAAGACCACACTACAGTGCAGTAAGGGAAATTTTCCCTTTACCACACTATAGTGCGGTCTTGAAGTTGGTATTTTTAAAGAGCTGGGGGTGTGTGGGACGCAGCCCCCCACATGGGGGTGCAGGGGGGCATGCCCCCCTGCCTACACTAGTCAGGTAAGTTCAGTTTGTTTCTTTTTTTTTATTATACGTTCAATGTTTGAAACTTCGAACATTTAAATTCGATTATTTAACATTCAAAGTTTTCAAACTTCGAACATATAATATAGACCCTAATTTCTGCCACTTTATCACAGAGTTGCTAGAGTTTGGGTGTTAGTGCTTACCTTAGGTTGGTCAGAATAGTAGAGGCATATTAAGGAGTGCAGGAAATACATATGTTGTGGCTATGCTAACTCTTGCTGCTTTGGTAAGTAAGGTTTAATCCTATTTAGCCTACTTTTTGCCACATTTTACTCATTAGTTGTTGGACATGGTGGTCAAATTTCATGTGGTCATTTATGATCATACCCAGGAGTTTGGCATGGCTAATTACTTTTATTCTAATGTTGTTAGCAGACATTATTGTGAAGAGGTTTGCTTGAGTGGACAGTTGCTTGGTGGTTACTAATACTAGTCTGGTATTTTTGGGGTCCAAGAGGAGATCAGAGTAATCCAGCCAGGATTCAATGGAAGAGAAAAAAATTTGGAAAGATTCTGGAGATTGGGTAGGATCTTTACTGTACAGACAAGTGTTGAAATGTCGGCATATTGCATAATGGTGGCATGTTTGGCAGCTGTATGGAGGTCATTGATAAATAGATTTAACAGCGGAAGGCCTAGAATGGATCTTTGGTGATCACCAATAGACTCTGGCAGGAAATAGGAGAAGTCAATTTGCCACTTGACAGCCTGCTCCCTATGGGATAAATAGCTGTGGAACCAGTAAAGTGCATGTTGTGCCAGCCCTAGGGAAGAGTGTTCCTTGCAGGCTTTTGTGGAGAACTGATTTGAAGGCTTTAGTTAGATCTAGAAATACCGAAGAGGTAAGACAAGAATTCCGGATTATATCAGAAACTTAGCAAGCAGTGGTTTTATTACGGTTGGGTCTAAAGCCATGCTGTGTATGTGACAGAAGGTTATTTTCTGCCATTGTAGCTAAGAAGCTGATTGCGAATGCATCTTTCTAGAACTTTTGCTAGAGGAGGTAAATTTGTTATTAGTCTACAGCTTGTAAGGTATGTAGATTGTCCCCTTTTATGCAAAGGTATAATAAAGCACTTCTTATTGAAAATTGGGATGTAGTTTTCTTGGATTAACCGTAATAACAAAATATGAAGGAACCACCACGAAAAAGATGAAGCATTTATTGTGGATAAAAGAACAAGCGCTTTCACGCACCAGACCAGTGCGCTTCTTCAGGTTTCAACAATTAAACAAAATAAGCATATATTTATATAAAAAACATTACTTCAATTAATCAACTCATTGCCAATTAAGCATCTTCTCTGAGGTACATAGTTAATTCATTGACCCTAGCTGTTCTTAAGACATCTATGATAATTTCATTTAATTCAATATAACCAAATATTAAATAAAGTATATTAAAAGATAAAGAACATAACATCATATCACGTCATGAACCATAGGCTTAATCTAATAATAAAATGAAAATATTAATATATTAATAAAAGTCTATGTATAAGTAGGATTATATAATTAACTAACCTATTAATGGCTGTAAACAAATAAATGTCAATGTATGGTGCTTAACATCCCATTGTGTTAACAATATTATAAAAATTACATTATTTTATTTCTTCATCATAAAACTTCAACGTTGTACTAATATGGATATATAGAATATATATAAAAGCCTAAGCATATAAAATATATATATAAAAGCCTAAGCATAAATAATGTAAATAATCAGAGAATCCTGTTAAAAACAAACCAATATAGGTACATAATACTGAAAGCCCTGCTATTAATAAACAAATAAAAGAATAAACATGGAGATACAATATCCATAATCTCTTTATGTTAAAAAAGATCATAAAATGTTAGCTGAGGTAGAGAAAACAATTAAGACAAAGTCCTTAAGTAATCAAAGCACTAAACATTATACGGAACATTGTCTGACATCTCAGCTGAACATTGTCTACATCCCAATGATGTAATTAAACCCAAAATCAGAACGAATAACAAAAGATGTAGGCATATCATATTAAAGCCCTACTAATAAGTAGGAATAAACGCAAAGGTGTAATACTTAAGCTCTTTTTGTATTGAAGTCACGCCAAGATCTAAAATCAAGAATAACCATAAAGCAGTATCGCTAGGGCTCTAAAAATCCTAAGCAATGTGTATAACATTATCTGTGTCTCAGTAAGGCTGGCTTAATACTGAGAGCTAAATTCAGGCCAGGTTCAATATGTGCTTTCATTCTTAATATCCAATTTAACTCAATAAACTCAAGGTATTCCATGTTATTCCCTTCCCTCATGTTGGAGTGTATAACCTGTAATACCCTGAATCTAAAATGATGTTCAGGGAATGAATGGTTATGTTTGGCAAGGGCGTTTGTCAAAACTCCTTTTCTGATATCATAGACATGGTTGTAAATACGATCCTTGAGTCTTCTGGATGTTAAACCTATATAATATGCTTCACATCGCTCACATGTAGCTAAATAAATAATTATTTTTGTTTCACATGTGGCATAGAAAGTAGGTTCAAAAACATATCCTATATCTGGTACCTTGAATTTCTGATTTTTCGATATGTATTTACACATACTGCATCTTGCACATGGGTATGTGCCATTCTTATATAGTTGTCTAATGTCTACATCTTGATTGCCCATCCTCTCATTGCATAGTATTCTTTTAAGGTTCTTCTTATTTCTATACTTAAACGTGGGCCTATTACCCACTATTTGAGTAATAAGTGGATCTAATAGCAGGATTTTCCAGTTGTTAATTACAATATCATTGATATGATGGATGTCATTGGTATATCTGGTTATAAAAGAAGGCCTAGTCCCATATTGTCGAGTTCGATGACTTTGGGTAGTAGACCATTGTTTAGGATCCACATTATATTGGGTATCAACCATTCTAGACTTCAAACTCTGTATCAATGAAGGTGGATAGCCTCTATCTATAAACAGATTCCCTGTTCTTTCCAGTTGAAAATCTCTATCTGCTGTTATGCTACAAATATGTGTCATTCTTACAAATTGTCCCCTAACGACGTTCTGAAATATATGGCGTGGATGCATGCTGGTGTAATTGTTTACACAATGTTAACATTGTTACATTGTTAACACAATGGGATGTTAAGCACCATACATTGATGTTTATTTATTTACAGCCATTAATAGGTTAATTAATTATATCATCCTACTTATACATAGACTTTTATTAATATATTAATATTTTCATCTTTATTTTTAGATTAAGCCTATGGTTCATGACATGATATGATGTTATGTTCTTTATCTTTTAATATACTTTATTTAATATTTGGTTATATTGAATTAAATGAAATTATCGTAGATGTCTTAAGAACAGCTAGGGTCAATGAATTAACTATGTACCTCAGAGAAGATGCTTAATTGGTAATGAGTTGATTAATTGAAGTAACGTTTTTTATATAAATATATGCTTATTTTGTTTAATTGTTGAAACCTGAAGAAGCGCACTGGTCTGGTGCGTGAAAGCGCTTGTTCTTTTATCCACAATAAATGCTTCATCTTTTTCGTGGTGGTTCCTTCATATTTTGTTATTACGGTTGATACTTTTTCGTTGTGCAGGAACCTTTGGATGGTGACAGTTTGTTTTTTACTATTATTTCTTTTGCTTTTATACTTGTGTCACCATCACACGATGGAGCCTACTATTGAATTGGACTATAATCCTGGTAAGACCAGCACCATGGAATGGAATAACATATTTCGTCAGCGTGAGAACCCTCTCTTGAGTCTGGAATTACATACACCAGCTCTGAATGTGAAAACGGGTACGGTTGATAATTTACAAGATTTTTATATCGCTATGAGACAACTCGAAAATGATTTGTATAGGCTACATAGATTAATATGGCAGAGGAGGCACTTGGAGGCATGCCTCCATTTTAAAGTAGTACCTCAGGGCATGCGAATCCTATGTATGCGAAGTTATGGTGACAGTCACCCGGAGCTGCTAAGAAGATGGCAGCAGCTGAACATAGACTTTGGCATGCAATACATCAAGCTTTTACTTGACTATTTCTCTCCGATAGAAACCGACCTGGTTACTAAAGTGGAGACTATCCACCAAGACATTATACACACTTTTAAGGGTGATGTCTTTGAATCGAAACTCCACAATATGTTTCAACAAGTAGCCATGTATAGTGGAAGACTTGAGCAATTAAAACATAAACTCAGGAGAGACTATCAGGATTTTTCCACCTGGCAAATCTTTGTATGGCCCAGGTATAACAGTGGTCCTGAAACACAAAGTAGCGAACTGGCTACTTTAAATAATTTACATGATGATCACTGTGAGAATATTGAGCCAACGAGTACTCTAAACGTAGTGATGACATCAACCAATGCTACCAGTAGTGACAACTCCGGCATGGCTGATGGAACTCCACCATGTAATCAGCTAGCCTTGAAAACTCCTTTCATAATGGGTGCCAGACCGAAGACTGGGATGAATCCAACGCCTGATGCTTCTCCTTTTTTGCAGTTACCTGTTCAGTACAAAACCAGGGTGACGACGCGCTCGGAGAGTTGAGGGAGAGGGAAACGGAAGTTTGCAGGCGAGACCATGGAACCGAGGAGAAAGAACAGGAATTGAAGCTATTATTTTTTAACCTATCATCAAGACGGCTAACTGCTGATGAAGAAGTTTTATTAAATAAGGGTTTATCGTTCATTCCCTCACAAGGAAGCAATTTATCCGAACTGTTGATTGATTTGCGCCTTTTTGCCAGGACACTATCTCTAAAGGTACTTTTTCATGACACTGTTAATTCAGATAATAATGTACAGAAAAATTGCCATAGGAAGAAAAGCACATTTACTCCACCATTATATAGTACTATAGAATGTTTTGTACATGCTTGTGAAAGGGATTTGTATACATATTTTGCTGAAATTAAACACAGGGGCATTTTCTATACTCTTAGTACTGATCTGAGGACTTCTCTAGACAATTTACGGAATGATAGAGAATTAAACTTTAAGCCAGCGGATAAGGGTGGTGGGGTTGTTATGATGGACACAGCATTTTACGCTGAATCTATGTTTAGATTGCTTCAGGATGATTCTGCCTATAGATACATAGAAAGGAAAGATGTAATGGATATAGTGAGGCTGGTACATGACTCTTTATTTGACTTACTTATGTGTAGGCAGATAGATAAAGATTTATATAAATATCTATTAATTGAATCTCCACTTATACCTGTGATAAAAGGCCTACCAAAAATGCATAAGGGAGTGTTCCCACCACCTTTACGTCCCATTGTATCAGGGGAACGATGGGTTACTGAAAGACTATCTATTTATGTTCAATCCACACTAGGTCCCTTAGTCCTTAGTATACCTTCTATTCTGAAGGATACTTACAGTCTTTTAAATGATTTGGATACTATTTCTGGTTCTTCTAACATTTCTACTAAGACCTTTTTTGTATCAATGGATGTTACTAACCTATTTACGAGTATTCCCAATGACTATGGGATTGAAGCGATTAGGGAATTTCTCAGTATGAATAACACGTTAGGTAGAGCCCACCAAATCTTAACATGCAGTCTCCTTGATTTAGTTCTCAATAACAATGTGTTTTTATTCAGAGACAAGCTGTATGCACAGACATGGGGAGTAGCTATGGGCACTCCCTGTGCAAACTCTTACGCAAACCTGGTCATGTACCAATGGGAGAGCAGGTACGTGTTTAATAATGCAAGGTTTGCCAATGTCATCCTCTATAGACGTTTTGTGGATGACATTCTAATATTTTGGAATGGTGATGAAAGCTCCCTGTTAGAGTTTGTATCCTATTTGGAATCTACTACGACGTTTCTGAAATTTACTATGTAATACTCTACAGCAAAGATTGATTTTTTAGATTTAACCATTAGGAAGGAATTGAATAATAACATTTCCACCACAATATTCAGGAAAGCTTGCTGGAGAAATGCGATTCTCCACTACACCAGCATGCATCCACGCCATATATTTCAGAACGTCGTTAGGGGACAATTTGTAAGAATGACACGTATTTGTAGCATAACAGCAGATAGAGATTTTCAACTGGAAAGAACAGGGAATCTGTTTATAGATAGAGGCTATCCACCTTCATTGATACAGAGTTTGAAGTCTAGAATGGTTGATACCCAATATAATGTGGATCCTAAACAATGGTCTACTACCCAAAGTCACCGAACTCGACAATATGGGACTAGGCCTTCTTTTATACCCAGATATACCAATGACATCCATCATATCAATGATATTGTAATTAACAACTGGAAAATCCTGCTATTAGATCCACTTATTACTCAAATAGTGGGTAATAGGCCCACGTTTAAGTATAGAAATAGTAAGAACCTTAAAAGAATACTATGCAATGAGAGGATGGGCAATCAAGATGTAGACATTAGACAACTATATAAGAATGGCACATACCCATGTGCAAGATGCAGTATGTGTAAATACATATCGAAAAATCAGAAATTCAAGGTACCAGATATAGGATATGTTTTTGAACCTACTTTCTATGCCACATGTGAAACAAAAAACATTACTTATTAAGCTACATGTGAGCGATGTGAAGCATATTATATAGGTTTAACATCCAGAAGACTCAAGGATCGTATTTACAACCATGTCTATGACATCAGAAAAGGAGTTTTGACAAACGCCCTTGCCAAACATAACCATTCATTCCCTGAACACCATTTTAGATTCAGGGTATTACAGGTTATACACTCCAACATGAGGGAAGGGAATAACATGGAATACCTTGAGTTTATTGAGTTTAATTGGATATTAAGAATGAAAGCACATATTGAACCTGGCCTGAATTTAGCTCTCAGTATTAAGCCAGCCTTACTGAGACGCAGATAATGTTATACACATTGCTTAGGATTTTTAGAGCCCTAGCGATACTGCTTTATGGTTATTCTTGATTTTAGATCTTGGCGTGACTTCAATACAAAAAGAGCTTAAGTATTACACCTTTGCGTTTATTCCTACTTATTAGTAGGGCTTTAATATGATATGCCTACATCTTTTGTTATTCGTTCTTATCCATGATTTTTGGTTTAATTACATCGTTGGGATGTAGACAATGTTCCGCTGAGATGTCAGACAATGTTCCGTATAATGTTTAGTGCTTTGATTACTTAAGGACTTTGTCTTAATTGTTTTCTCTACCTCAGCTAACATTTTATGATCTTTTTTAACATAAAGAGATTATGGATATTGTATCTCCATGTTTATTCTTTTATTTGATTGACCATGCTGGTCACAACTTTAAATTTGCTATTTTGCAACAAAGAAATTTAGGTATTAGAGGGGGACCATGGCAAGTGCAATTGGAAGTAGATGAGTTAAAATGGCAGATTAGGTTGGGACCTCTTACTTTCCCAGGTCTGAACGAGAATGTATCCATTAAATGCATTCTTAAACTGCTGTCATTGAAAAGATGACATGTATGTACTTGTTTTGATTTGATTTTATGGGTTTATTTGTAATTTATATTTTTGGGGCATAGAGTTGGTGGTATTTAAGATATTAGATATTTGATATTTTATATACACTTCATTCATTTATATATTTAATAATGTATTTTCTGGTTGGGTTACTTATATACATAAAAATTCATAGTATAGTTAAATTATTGTGGTATGATGTAGATATAATTAAACATTGTGCTTGTCATGATGTTTAACACAATATAAAGTTGGGGATCTATTTGCATTAAATGCTGCATTATAATTAATATTAACATATCGATTTGAATAGGATAAATTTTATATTTATTTTTATATATACACATATGGAAAATAAAAATTAATTCTCCTTAAAAGGATTGTTCTTATTAGAACAAGGAATTTAATATTAAGACAATTAATACAGTATGGTGCTTGGTTGCTTATTTTGCACTATTTTTATTTTTATTATTATTACTTTTATTTTCATAATTATTTTTATTGTCTTTATGGTGTTTGTTCACCCATTTTTCATTGATGTAATGTGGCTTTAAATCTCTAATTGGGATGGTCAATGAAAAATGTGTAATTAAGTATAAAATGTATTTGTCTGTTGCTTGTTAACTGTTTTGTCTGAAGAAGGCTGGTTATTTTCTAGCCAAAAGTGCTCACATTAAACAGTTTTAACTTTATTTTGGCTTTGTGTTTCCTTTACTAGTTTTGTGTTTGAGGAGTTGGAGTTTTGATTAGTCTACAGCTTGTAAGATATGTAGATTGTCCCCTTTTATGCAGAGGTATAATAAAGCACTTCTTATTGAAAATTGGGATGTAGTTTTCTTGGATTAAATAATATATGAACAGCATGGACTAAGGTATTCTTAGAAAGTCTGACATATTCATTATAAAGTTGGTCTGGTGCTATAAAATTGTTGGTTTGAAGATGAGTAGACATGTTTTAATTTTTTTGGTGGTCATTGGCACAAAATAGAAGATTCAGCAAGTTGATAGTGAGTGATTGTAGTTGAAAGTTAGATTACGATGAAACTTGCTGGTTGCAAGTGACTTTGTATTTTTTTAAGGAGGTAACCAAGTTAATTAAATACAGGTAAAACTGGGTAACAATATTATTAGATTTACCAGATGTAGATGGGGTAGTTTGGGATGTTTTGCCAGGGTGAAGAACTTTATTGATGGATGCCCAGAAAGCATTAGTTGTGAAGTTTTGTGAGTTTTGGAAGTTCCTGTAGGAGTTTTATCACGCTTTATAAATTATTTGGTAAGGTTCCTTAGGTACCTATATTGTTGAGGGAATACTTGAATTTTGTGTAACAGACACAGTTTTCAGGCCTTACAACTTTAGATCATGAGTTGTTTGTTTTTTGCAGTCAGCCAAGGAACTGGATTTGTTTTAACTGTTAAATTTTACTGCAGCTTGTTCATTGAGGATGATAAGAAGGTTTTGCTGAAATTGTCAACAGCAATACCTACTGTTAGGATTTTGAGCACCATCCGGTTGGTAAGTTTTAGAGTTGTACTGAAGGAGTCTTTGTTAAAATTAGGGAGATTCCTGACATATTATAGTGGTGTAGTTTGCGTGTTTAGCATTGATGTTGAATTACAAGGTGATTATATCTGGCAGGGTGCCACAAGATGCAATTTTTCTTGGTGAAGATTCAAGACTCCAATCAAGGGTGGATTCCCTGGAAGAGGTTTTGTGTACTCTAGCAGATGTATGGATCAGTTGAAAGAACCCAAACAGCTGTATTATGTTGGAGGGGATGGCAGAGTCCACTCTCTGCCAGTTAATACTGACATCCCACAGTATGATGGCTTCTTGGCATACAATGGCAGAAACACAGGACAGAATCTCTTCTAGGATATGAATATTTCTGCTAGGGACTTGCATAGACTTATTGATAGGCATTTGTAGGTGTTGAGCTCACACAGAGAAATTAGTTCAGCGTAATCAAATTTTGGTATACAGCTGTGGTATATAGGCAGATCTAAAGTATTTTTATAGAGTACGGCAATGGCACCTATTTTCATGTTTTTCTTTCTTTTTTGCATAATGGAAGTGTATTGAAACCATAGGACATACTCTATCATCTTTGGTATCCTGTTTCAGCCAGGTTTCTGTGGCTTCATCTTAATCAGGGAGAGTAACAGGATAATATAAGCAGAAGGTCTATTACTTTGTTTTAGATGTTTCTATAATCAGCATGTATGAGTCCAAATCCTGTATCATTGGAGAGGTTTAAATCAACTATGATTGGACAGGTTTAAACCATCTGATCTTCCTTTATGGTTGGAGAGGGTTAAGACATCTGATTTTTACTTTATGTCTGATTTACCCTGATCTGCATATTTCTCAGAGCTGCTCTAACCTATTAATTGTAATTGTAATGGTAATTGTAAATCCTTTGCAAAATAAACTAGCTAGGTTTTCCAAAGATACCAGTTTGTAATCCTTTAAGTAAATAAACACTACCCTTATACTCTTATAGTGGTGTCAAAGCTATCACTATAAACTAGGAGCTGCAACTGACGCTTCAAAGAATGGGTAAGATATAGACTATTTATATTATTCACCAGTCTTTGCAGTGAGAAGGTGTGTGTGTGTGTCCTTGTTTATCTTAAACGCTGCTGATATATGCTGTCTTTGATCAAAATTATTTCACTGTTATACCTCCTGTTGTTTCTACCCTTGCAATGTAGTGACACACAATGGTATATGTAACCTTCTGTTCTTAAAATTTGTGTTATGGGATTTCTATTAACCAAAGCACAAATATCTTTGTGCATTACATTTTGAGGTGACAAAGCTATTACTGTAAACTAGGGGCTGTAACTGAAACTTCAAAGAATGTCTAAGAGGCACACAAGCTAATTATGCTATTCACCAGTCTCTGCAAAGGAAAGGTGTGTGTGTGTGTGTGTGTGTGTGTGTGTGTGTGTGTGTGTGTGTGCGCGCGTGTGTTTGTGCGTTTATCCTGAATGCCGGTGAAATGTGTTGCATCTGATCGAAAGGCTTTTAGTATTATAACTCCTGTTGTTTCTGCCCTTACAATACAGTGCCATAAAAGGGTATACTCTCCAGTTCTTACATTTATGTTATAAGATTTTTTTTGTAAACAAAATACACATGTATTTGTGCATTACATTTTCCCACTTCTTTGTAATGCTACCCTTTGATATGTTTATATTGCAGCAAACTAACACTTCATCAAAACCATAATCACTGCATATAACTAATTAGTTTTTATTCTCTGTACTGTGATAAGACTAAAACACTACTCTTTATAAGGATGTTGCAGTTACAGAAAAAAATACCTCCAGCAAGTAGATCATTATGCAAAATATTGTCAACTACGTGCACAGTTTCTATTCCTCTCTATAATAAAAGCAGTGGAGAAAATTTACAGTACCTTTCTAGCTGTTAATAGACATTAGCAAGACTGTTATGTAAGATAGGATGTATGTCATATGGGCAGTCCCTGATAAGAAAAAACTACAGACTTGTCCTAATTAAAAAAATCTGTGGTGTGGTTGACCAGAATAAAATAGTCCTAACATGTTGTGACTATAAAAGCCTCTTAGAGAAAATGGAGTTCCAGTAGCAATGGAGGTGAAAGGCTGACAGAAAAGTTAGTCTCTATAAGCACTTATGTTTATTTAACTTGTACATTAAAACTGAGGCCCTTGAAAATTTTAGGCACAGAGTGGCTAAATAAGTCTGTAAAATAGGTTTAATATAAATTTGGAAAATGTCCTTGCAAAACATATTCAAACAAAGGAGATGCAAGATCAAAAATATGAAAAGATGAAGCTGTATACATCTGCAAAAGCAAGAAAATGAATTATATAACAGAAGATATGACAAAGCAGCATGAAACAAGTTATCAGTTAATACAGGGGATTAGAATATATATGATTCATACTTGTCCTACAGAGGTACTATACAAGTTAGCTACTGAATGGTAAAGCAATGAATAAGATATAGGAGTACAACCTAATGTAACATAAATAAACTGCAGATCCATTCCTAGACCTCACAAATTCTGTTATCCTAGCTTCTAGGATTCAGATCATAGTCTGTAGGATTCAGAAAGTATACCAAAAAATGGCTTAGCAAAGTTCTTTTTTGTCTGGTGTGTCACTGCCCCTACCAAAGTTACAGTCAAGATGTCAAGACAGACATCAGTCAACATGAACAGCTTGGCGCAAGACCAGGTAAGCTAAAAGTTGGTATTTTCTGTATAAGGAAAATATTCTGATTATAATGTTTCTAGCTGTGCAAAGCCACTGCAGCCCATACACTGCAAGATGTGACAGATGAACCACATGTAGTGTTAAGTGCTGCAGCAGGATTTCACTTTTTCTCTTTTGAACTGAGCATTGATGTCATAGGTGGTACTGTGTCTGCAGTTATTTCTGTTTACATTTGCGATGTTTCTTAAACTAAGTTGGCCATTTTTACTTTCATTTAGTCACAGCTACCCTTGTGGCAAAGTGTAAACTTTTTTCTCAATCTTACACTTTGTATGTTTAAGTAGATTGCATTTTATATATCCTTATTTAAAAAGGTGTGCATATCTAACACTTACCTGCAATGGACTGGTGCTGGTCCAGGATTAGTTTCTTTGCCTTGTGTCCATTAAGTGTGGAGGTAAGTTCTGGCTCCACGGTGCCCCTGAAATGGATAAGTGGGTGTCACAGATTGAATGAATGAGTGAATGAGTAGATGAATGAAGGTGGCATTGATATGCAATGTGTCACAGGTATCTGAAAGGTTGTGGTACAAGTAAACTGTCGCCTGACTGATAGGAATCTGAATCCTAAGGAGGTAAACCCAGTTGTTGTACATAAATCTGTTCATTGTACAACTACTGTTAATGTCTCATCTCTCTTCATAAAAAGAACTTATGAAACCTGTAAAGGTTCACAGATGCTGCTCTATCACAGGCTAGAGTCTCACATTACATGACTTTTGGACTATGATTCAAAAGTGAATAATGAAATTTTACTTTCCAAAGCATCTTATCGATTCATTGGTCAATTTAACAACAGGAGAAGGGCTAAGCCAGAATCTCCACACAAATGGATATGTGGACTGTCTTGCATTTGGGAGCAGCTGCCTTGGACTGCATGTCCAGACTGAAATAAAACAAGTATATGCTGCCTTTAGAAGCTAATGGTGACTATCTTACTGATCTGGTGCTCTACGGGCCTCCTGTTTGGGTATCAACACCTTTCTGTCAATGCAGGCCCCATCACAATGGAAGCCACTTTTCTGCTGCATCAAGTGATGTGTGATTTGTGCAGCACTAAGGATGTTCTTTGTGTTTCACTGTTGCAGTCATCACCTGTGGGTTATCCCTGCTGTGGTAGCCCTCAGTCGGCTTGAACACCAGAGTCAACGTTTTTGTGTGCCGGCTGCCATCACCTATAGTCTGACATCGTCATCAGTGCTATAAAGCAAGGCAACTGATGTCATTACATCAGTCTTTCTTGCCGTGGAGCCCGTAGCAGAAGCAGTGTGCACGAGTGCCAGTCGGTCACTACCAGAAGTTGAATTTCAGCAGAAAACATTTAAAGCTAAGTACCCCTTTGCGGACCCTTTTTTCTTGCTCTAACCGATGTCTGAAAAAGTTAACAACTGTCTCGCCTGTGGAAAGTAGATCCCACACCGAAACGTTCATTCTTACTGCATCACTTGTTTAGACCCAAACCACGACGTCCCTCATTGCCGGTTCTGTGCCCTCTTTAATGCGAAAACCATGCGCTGTAGAGCTCTTTTTGTAGACAATTATTTTCGTGTTCCACCTTCGAATTCCGATATGGCATCCTTCAGCCAACAATCAGTTGACATTCCGAAAAAATGTAGAGATAAAGATAGAGACAGGCCACACGAGGCTAAGCCTTCTGACAATGCTACCGCTAAGCAAATAATCAGTTCTCCGGAATTCAGTGAGGAGCTTTTGCAGCCCCTTATGTCTGACTCGCTTTCTATGCAGGCCTCTGCCAAGAACCTTTCGGAGGCCGGTATGCCGCAGAAATCCATTTCATTTTCCGAGCCTTTGGCTGTCTCGGCCTTGGTTGGGTCTGGAGCCGCGACGCAGGCACTGGCTTCTGAGGAGCCTTTCGCACTACTGATTCTAGACAAAAACTGACCTCTTCGCATCCAACTACTGCTTCTCAGAGACCGACAGACTCTCTCAGGCCTAGAAGCCAGGCCACACCTAGGAAATCTGCTTCTAGACACCATCTTGCTAGTGGTCCCCCACCCCAAGCTCAAATGCTTAAAATGGTGGAGGATCTCATCTCCCTTATCCGAGGTACTCAAGCCCCCACTCCAAAAAGGAAAAGGCATCCTTCTCCAGAAATTATGACAGACCAAGAGTCTAAGGAATCTGATTATTCTGCTTTTGAAGAGGAACAACATCCCCTAACTGTTTATGAGGATTCAGATGCAGAGAAATCCATCCCTTTTGCCTCCTCTCCAGAGAACCTGTCCTTTAGGAAAACCCTTCACTCCCTCAGGAATCATTTTCAATGGGAAACTGAAAAAGTACAGTTGTGTACACTTACCATAAGTGTAGATGTTCGAGTGTATTCACTGTTGCAGTCATTACATTTGGGTAATCTGCTGGCAGGTTGCCCTCAGTCAGCCTGATTAACAAAGTCTTGGGTCCTGCATCTGTTGCTGTCCCTTCTTCCATGACGTCAGGTCGTCAGGGGAATAAAACATGCATCTGATGCCATTACATCAGTTTTTCTTGCCCCAGATGTCAGGAGCCCCCCACACACAAAAATATACCTCCAACCAAAAGCAAATGCACCAAAAAGACTTTTAAGCATAGTAAAAGAAAGTAGAGGTATAGTTAGAGAAAAGTAGGGGGCTGGAGGGAGGGTAACCAGGACTGCAACAGTGAATACACTTGAACATCTACATTTATGGTAAGTGTACACAACTGTACTATGTTCTTCATGTTTCACTGTTGCAGTCATTACATTTGGGTAGATTCCCAAAGCCATGGTTGGGAGGAGGAGTTCATACAGCATTAGGGCCAGCTATAAGGCCCTGCAAGACAGCACTGGCAAAACCAGCTCTGGATTTAGAGAAAATTGGTAAATGATAATGCTTGGTGAAAGCATGTACAAAACTCCAGGTAGCAGCTTCTGGAATATCCCTGGTAGGAACACCTCTGAGAAAGTCTGCAGAAGTAGATACAGCCCTGGTGGAGTGAGATCTGATCCCCTGGGGATAGGTTTTCAATGATGCTTATAGCAGAAATGAATGCAATGGCTTATCCATTTAAAAATGGTTTGTTTTGAAATAGTTTTCCCCTCTGCCCCTGCAGCAAATGCTACCAGCAATTGGTCAGATTTTCTTCGAGATTTAGTCCTGTCCAAGTTGAATCTAAGTTGTCTGTGCACATCCAAGGAATGCAGAATCCGTTCCTCTGTTCTGTGGATTGGGAAAGAAGGTTGGCAAATGAATGGACTGATTAAGAGCCACACTGGAAACCACCTTGGGTGTGAAGGATGGATTAGTCCTCAGAGATACACTGTCCGCATGAAAGATGATGAAAGGTTCCACTGCCATAAGGGCCTGTAATTCGAGCTGAAGGGATTACTAAAAGGAAGGCTGTTTTCCAAGAAAGAAATTTTAGGTCTGCAGTAGCAACTGGCTTGACAGGAGGCAGCGTGAGCTTCTCCAAAACAAAGTTAAGGTCCCAGGCAGGGGTAGGAGCTCTCCTGAGTGGTGTCAAGTTCTTTGCCCCTCTGAGATACTGCTTGAGCAGGGGATGAGAGAAGACGGGTGGTTCTGTGTTATAGTGAGCTGAAATAGCTGAAGCGTGGATTTTAATAGAGGAAAAAGACAGGCCCTTGTGAAGCATCTCAGTTAAGTATTGCAAAATCTGAGGTAAATTGGGCACTGCTGTGCTCATCCCTAAAGACTGGTTCCAGGCACAGAATCTTTACCATTTGTCAGCATAAGATTTTCTAGTACTAGACCTTCTCGCCTCCAAGATGACATCCATCACAGGTTTGCTGAGGGATGATAAAGGTGAATTTAAGTGTTTAGCCAGGCTGCAAGGTTCAATGTTGGAAGCTGAGGGTGCAGAATTTGGTTCTCCTACTGAGATAGCAAGGAAGGGGTCTGAGGCAGGTGCCATGGAAATATTTGTGACACACTGTGCAGGAGTGGGTACCAGTGTTCGTGTGGCCAGTCTGAAGCAATCAAGATCATACTTGGTTTGTCCTTTTTGACTTTTAGCAGAACTCTGGAGAGCAGAGGTAGAGGGGGAAAGGCGTAGACTGATAGGCTTTTCCAGCTGAAGGACAGAGCATCCACTTTCCAGGCTTCTTTGTGGGGAGTCCTTGTGCAAAACTTGTCCAACTGGTAGTTCTGAGGGGAGGCAAATAGATCTATGTCTGGGCTCCCCCATTTGCTTGTCAACATGTTGAAAATCTGTGGTTCCAGTTTCCACTCGTGTGAGTCCATGAGATTTCTGCTTAGTCCGTCTGCCAGTGTATTCAATTTTCCTGGCAGGAATTGAGCTTGTAGGTGCACTTGGTAGCTCAAGGCTGTGTTCCACAATGCCATGGCTAGTCTGCAGAGGGGGTAAGAATGTGTACCCACCTGCTTGTTTATGTACCACATAACCGTGGTGTTGTCCATCTTTACCATTAGTTGTCCTGGAAGAATGTAGTCCTTGAAGGCTGTCAGAGCATTCTGCAAAGCTAGCATTTCTTTTTGATTGATATGTAGGTGCATTTGATTTGGGTTCCATTTGCCCTGAATGCACTTCCCTGCCAGGTGAGCCCCCATGCATAGTCTGATGCATCTGTAGTTAGGGTTTGGGTGGCAGGGGGTAGTGTGAATGGCAGTCCCTTGTTTTGGTGGCAGGCCTCTGCCCACCATAGGAATTCCAGGTGTAGGCAAGGTATGATAGGAATCATTGTTTCCAGGCTGTGACAATGTTTACGCCATAGACTTTTTAAGTACCACTGTAGTTTCCTCATATGCAGTCTTGCATATGGAATTAGAAGAATGCAGGAGGCCATGAACCCCAAGGCCTGCAGTATTTGTCTTGCAGATATAGCAGGGTTTTTGTGGCCACTTGTTTGAAGTAAGTTACCAAATGAATTTGCTTTTCTGGTGTGAGGAAAGCCATCTGGGCAGTTGTATTCAAGCTTGCACCCAGGAATGTAATCTGTTGAGAGGGTACCAGTTGTGATTTCTTTTCATTTATGGTGTACCCCAGACAACAGAACCCACTTTTACAAACGCCAGATGATTTGGAAGTATGGCCTGGTTTTCTGCCTGAATTAGACAATCGTCCAAGTATGGATATATTTGACTGCAAAATGCAATTGCTGGAGCCAGGCACTTGTGAATACCCTGGGCGCAGTAGACAAGCCAAAGGGCAGTGCAGAGAACTGATAATGCAAGTAGCCTGCTTTGAAGCATAGGTATCTTCTGCAAGATTCCCTGATTGGGATGTGCAGGTATGCTTCTTTTAAATCTAAAGTTGTCAACCAGGCATCTTTGCCTAGCATAGGAAGTAACTGGTGAAGAGTCAGCATCTTGAATTTTGGAATGTCCAGAAAGGTGTTTAGAGTAGACAGGTCCAGAATTGGATGTCATGATTTGTCATTTCTGGGTACCAGAAAGAGCCTGGAATAGAAACCTTGTCCCTTTTCTTCTTCTGGTACTGGTTGAATAGCCCCCATGTTTAGCAGGGAAAGAACTTGTTTTTGAGCCTCTGCCCCCTGATTTGGGGGCAGGTCTGGCCACCCATTTGGTGTTGGCAATGTGTGGAAATGAAATCTATATCCCTAGGACACTATATTTAAAACCCATTTGTCCTGGGTTGAGTTTCCAGTTCTTTGCATGAAGAGCAATCTTTCCCCCCAAAGGGGCGGCTAAAAGGTAAGTGTTTGGTAATTTTGAAAGGAAGTCATTGAGACTGTTTACCATAGGGGGGTGTCTTGTTATTTCCAGATTTGGAAGTGGAGGCCCCCCATTGCTTAGTTCTGAGAGTCCCTGGGGACTGAAACCTGGTGCTTTTGGAGTGTCTGGGCTTGGCTTGAGAGGATCTGGAAGGAGTTGGAAAGGACCAATTCTTAGTAGGCCAGTGCCTACTAAATCTTGGAGGTTGCACTTGTAAGAAATCTTTAACAGTTTGCATAGATTTAGCTTTATCTTCCATCTTTTTTAGAACTTCTTCAGCCTTATTGCCAAACAGACGGTCCTGATTTAAAGGAGAATTTTGCTTTAACATGATCAGGCAAAGATTGCTCCTTAAGCCAAGCATGCCTTTTAAGCACAGACCCAGTAACAGCAGCCCTGCAGGAGGCCTCTAAAGAAACAAAACCACATTGCAAAATATGTTTTCCAACTTGTTCAGCAGAATGCAATAAATCCTGTAAAACTTTATTTTCCACACAGTCAGGAAACATCATTATTTTCTGTTTAAGCAATGCAATAATATGCTGTTGATATTTTAACATCTGAAATTGGCAGTTTAAAGCCCTGATTGCCAAGGTTGCAGAAGTATAAACCTTCTTTCCCCATCTATCCAGCGCCCTGGAATCTCTATCAGAAGGGGTAGGATTTTTAGCAGTAGAAGCCTTAATGCCCTTGGGCCCCTGAGAAATGGTTTCTGGATCTGCAACAGGATTTTTGAAAAGGAACTTGTGGGACTCAAGAACCCTGTAGTATCTGTCAGGTTTACTAGGAGCCAGAGGCAGGGAATCAGGGGCCATACTGGATTCAAAAACACATCAACAATGTCTAGTACAGGAGGTATAGCCAAGGGCCTATGCTGAGGTAGAAGGAGGAAATCCCTAAGTCTCTTTTTTGAATCAGAAAATTCCTGACTTTCCCAGTGGAAATGCTCCCTTAAGGTATGTAAAGTTTCCCCAAAAGAAAAAATCCTCAGGAGGGGAAGCAGAGAGAATGGAATCCTCTGCATCAGAATCCTTGGTATGGACAAATCCAGGTCATTAGAAGAATCAGAAGAAACAGAAACCCAATCATAAGATTCATAATCAAGCTCAGCCCTAGGCCTCTTGGGAGAGGGGGCTGACTACCCCTGATTAGAGTAAGTAGATCTTCAGCCATTTTGATCATTTGTTTCTTAGGCATAGAGGCTTGAACATGCGGCCTGGGCGTCAGTTTTTTAGACATAGATCGTGATTTAGGCCTTAGTAATGAAGGTGGAGTCGATTTAATAGGCAAGTCTGTAGGCCTGAATACACCCTCAGAAGCCGGTGCCTGAATAGCGGCTCCGGACCCATCCAAGGTAGAGACATCCGTGGGTTCCATAGGTGAAGTCTCTCATGGCATACCAGACTTGGAATGGGTCTCAGTAGAGGCCTGCAAATCAGAAGTAGCAGGTATCAGGGGCTGCGAAAGCACCTCACTGAGCACCGGCGAACTGGCGACTGGCTTAGGAGAAGCGTCGTCAGCAGTTTCGGACCTCGGCGGCCTGTCTCTGTCTTTATCTTTGTGTTTTTTCAGAATTCTGATAGTCGGATGGCTAACTAAACCGAGAACCAAAATATTTAGAGGCAAAAATATACCAACGATGGATAGTGCACTGATTAAATAAAGCACAAAACTGACAGCAAGGTACATCGTGGTCAGGGCCAAGGCAAGGAATACAGTACGAATGAAAATCCTTGTGAGGTATTTGCTTTCCACAAGTAATGCAATTATTAACTTATACTGACATTGGTAAGGAGCAAGAAAAAGTTTCCCCAATGGGGTACTTAGCTTTAAGTTGAAGACTTCAGTTCTGAAACTCGAAAACAAAAATTTCAGGAGTCGGCCGACCGGCACTTGTGAATTGCTTCTGCTTCGGGCACTGCACAGCAAGAAAGACTGATGTAATGGCATTGGATGCATGCTTTATACCCCTGACGATCGGACGTCATGGAAGAAGGGACAGCAGCCGATGCAGGACCCAAGACTTTGTTAATCAGGCCAACTGAGGGCAACCTGCCAGCAGATTACCCAAATGCAATGACTGCAACAATGAAACATGAAGAACATCTTCTCACAGTAAAAGAAACAATGTAGAGAGTTTCTATACCTGTCCCAGCACAGACCTCTGGCCATCCCACCTATTTTGGAAGTGGTGGATGATGATTTCCATGAATCGAGCTTAGCCCCTGATGCCCTGCCTTTTGCTACAACTAAACCTGACAGGTACTATAGAGTACTGGATTCTCACAAATGCCTGTACAGGAATCCTGCTGCAGACCCTGAGGTCATTACACAGGGACCTAAAGGAACTAAGACTAGTTCTGCCAAGAGTATTCTTCATTCTGACAAAGACTCTAGAGCTCTGGACAGATGAGGTAAGAAAGTATACACCTCTGCAACCTTAGCTATTAGAAAACTCAACTGTCAGTTCCATATGTTAAAATATCAACAACACACTTTGAAACTATTAAAAGAAAAGATTTCAACCTTTCCTGACTGTGCCAATTCAAAAAGAGTTAGAAGAGTTACTGCACTCTGCTTGTCAAGTGGCCAAACACTCATTACAATGTGGATATGATGCCCAAGAAGCCTCTAGCAGGACAGCAGTGACAGAATATGTTATTAGAAGAAGGCTTGCAGGGGCTTCCTCTCAGTGAGGTGACATCTGGAAGCCAACTGGGTAAAGTAGAGAGGCAGGAAGCTCTGATTTTCTGGGGATAGGAAGGCCATTTGGGATGCTGTGTCCAGCAGTGCTCCCAAGAAAATGATCTTCCTGGAGGGTGTTTGCTATGATTTCTTCTCATTGATGGTGAACCCTAGGGAAGTTAGGAGGGTTTTGATAAAGAGAAGGTCCTGGAACAGCTTTTCTTTGCACTCTGCCTGAATGAGGCGGTCATCCAGATAAGGGTAAATCTATATATTTCTTTGTCTGCAAAACACTATGGCTGGGGCTAAGCATTTGGTGAATACTCTGGGTGTAGTAGATAAGCCAAAGGGTAGTACACAGAACTGAAAGTGTTGTGAGACTGGTCTGAAGTGCAGGAATTTCCTGCAGGATTCCCTTATGGGGATGTGGAGGTAGGCATCTTTTAGGTCTACGGTCACTAGCCAGGTATTGTTTTGTCAGCATAGACAGCAGCTGCTGTAAAGTTAGCATTCTGAATTTGGGGACCACCAGGGAGGTGTTCAGAATGGATAGATGCCAGATGGGGTGCCAAGTGCCCTCTTTCCTGGGAACAAGGAATAGTCTGGATTAAAATCCTTTGCCTGTTTGGTGTGAGGGGACAGGTTCTACTGCCCCCTAAAATATGAGAGTTTGGATCTATTTTAGTGCCTCTGACCACTAATTTGGAAGTAAGTCTGGGTACCCTTTTGGAACTGGGAGTTCATTGAAAGAGAATTTGCATCCCTGAAAAATTATCTTTAAGACCCATTGGTCCTTTGTTACAGAAAGCCAATTTTCTTTGCAGAGGGAGAGCCCTCCTCCTACCTTTTGGTGAGTGAAATGAGGGCAGAGGGGGGGGAGAGGGAGTCATTGAGAGTTTTTGCCATAGAAGAATGGCTAAGAACTCCCTGCCTTTGGGTTGGAAGTGGTCTACTGTTTAGTTCTCTGCTGTCCCTGGGATAGAGGCCTGGGTGGTCTGTCCCTGCGGGGCTTACCTTGGCCCTGTCTGCTAGGTGCAGGGAAGGACCAGTGCTTAGAGGGAAGTTCCTGCTGAACCTGGGAGGTTGAATCTGAAAGAAATCTTTTACTGTTTGCATAGATTTTGCTTTGTCTTCCATCTTTTTAAGCACCTCTTCTGGTTTTATTCCAAACAAGTGGTACTTATCCAGGGGTGCATCAATTAATTTAGACTTGTCATGATCAGGGAGAGGTTGTTCCTTCAACCATGCATGTCTCCTAATGAGAGATCCTGACAATGCTGCCCTGCTTGAGGCTTCTAGGGCATCATACCCACAGTGTAATGGGTACTTGGCCACTTGAAAAGTAGAGTGCAGTAAATCTGCTAACTCTTTTGAACTGGCACAGTCAGGAAAGGTTGAAATCTTTTGTTTTAATAGTTCTAAAGTGTGTTGTTGATAGTTTAATATATGGAACTGACAGGCGAGTGCTCCAACAACTAAGGATGCAGAGGTATATACTTTTTTATCCCATCTGTCCAGAGCTCTGGAATCCTTGTCAGAAGGAATAGGATTCTTGGCAGAACTAGTCTTAGCTCCTTTAGGTCCCTGTGTAATGACCTCTGGGTCTGCAGCAGGATTTCTGTACAGGTATTTACTCTGTAATACCGGTCAGGTTTACTGGGAGCAGGTGGGAGAGTGTCAGGGGCTAAGCTGGATTCATGGAAAACGTCAACCACCACTTCTAAAATAGTGAGAATGGCCAGGAGTCTGTGCTGGGGCAGGTCCAGAAACTCTCTTAGTCTTTTCTTAGACTGGTGGAAATCCTGAGATTCCCATTGGAAATGTTCCCTGAGGGTGTGAAGGGTTTCCCCAAAGGAAAGGTCTTCTGGTGGGGATGCAGAAGGAATGGATTCCTCTGCAGCTGAATCCTCATAAGCAGTCAGTCATTGCTGTTCTTCTTCAAAATCTGAATAATCAGATTCCTCAGAATCCTGTTCTGTCATAATTTCAGGAGAAGGATGTCTTTTCCTTTTAGAAGTTATGGCCTGACTACCCCCTGATAAGGTAGATGAGATCCTCTGCCATTTTAAGAATTTGTGCTTGGGGTGGTGGAGCAGGGGCAAGATGGTGAGCTAGAGGAAGATTTTTCTAGGAGTGGCCTGGCTTCTATGCCTAAGAGTAGCCATCTGTCAGAGAGAAATGGTAGTCAGATGAGAAGATTTTTTTGTCTAGATTCGGTAGTGCGAAAGGCCTCCTCGGAAGCTGGTGCCTGCTTCGCCGCTCCGGACCCAACCGAGGCAGAGACAGCCAAAGCTTCGGAAGACAAAGAAGATTTCTGCAGCATACTGGACTCCAAAAGGGTCTCAGTACAGACCTGCATAGATATCGAATCGGCCATCAGGGGCTGAGAAAGTGCCTCACTGAATTCCAGAGAACTGATGACCTGCTTAGAGGTAGAGTTGTCGGAAGACTTAGCCTTGTGTGGTCTGTCTCTATCTTTATATTTGCGTTTTTTCAGAATGTCCATGGATTGCTGGCTGATGGACACCATTTCGGAATGCGAAGATGGAAGATGAAAATACCGGTCTACAATAAGAGCTCTACTGGGAATGGTTCTCACGTTAAAGAGGGCACAGAACCGGCAATGGGAGATGTCATGCTCTGGGCCTTAAACAAGTGATACAGTATGAATGGAAGTTTCGGTGTGGGATCTGCTTTCCACAGGTGAGACAATTATTAACTTTTTCATACATCAGTTAGTGCAAGAAAAAAGGATCCCCAACGGAGGTACTTAGCTTTAGACATTTTCAGCTGTAATTCAAACTCTGGTAGCGACCGACTGGCACAGTTGCGAACTGCTTCTGCTAAGGGCTCCACGGCAGGAAAGACTGATGTAATGACGTCAGCTGCCTTGCTTTATAGCACTGATGACCTGAAGTCAGACTACAGGTGACAGCAGCTGACACAGAAAAACATTGATTCTGGTATTCGGGCCGGCTGAGGGCTACCACAGCAGAGATAACCCCCACAGGTGATCACTGCAACAGTGAAACACGAAGAAAATCAGCAACTGAACACCATTGAATGTAATACCACAAATTTGTTCAAAAAGTTCAATTCACTCTAGACTCTGCAGATAACAGAGTTACAAAATTAAGCAAGTACAATAATAGCAGACACAGTGCAGCTTAAAGGATCAGAATCTTTATAGCATCAAAGTCTTCTGTTCATAAAATAGGAAACACAGAATTTAAAGGCAGATAAGAACAGTTTGGCCTTCCTTGTCTACCCATTTTCCAACCCAGGAAAACTGCAGAACCTGCTTAAATATGTTGCTTCATGTTGCTCATGGGCTTTTTGGAATTTTTTCATTATTTTTCTTATTCTACTGCCTTTTCTGGAAATTTGCTGGAATCAGCTACCACCCATTTTGTGATATAATAGATTCATAGATTCTTACTAAGCTAACTGCCCTTGCGAGCCATTTTAAGCTTAGCAAGTCTCCCCTAACAGTCCAGCATGTAAATTAAAATTGCACTTTCTTGTCCTCATAACATCTCTTTCCTAGAACACTGGTAATCACTTGAACTCTACAAATTCCAAAGTTGCACACTGCTATCCACTTGGACTCTGCAGTCCCACGAGGCACTTAAAACAGTTTGACATGTTCCCAAGCCTACACTGTTTGTCTAAACTATACACATTAAGTTGTGATGCAAAGTGTGTACAGCTGTTGCACTCCTCTGAACTGCCTGTATTCTGTGCATGTCCTTGCAATGAGGAATTTAGAGCTACATGCAACTCCAGATGGTACATTACCAGTTGTTGATAAAGAGATAATCTCTTGTTCTGTGTTAGTGATGACTCTTGGTTTGCATCTCAGCATTTTTACTGCCTTCCTTGCAGCTATGCAAGTGACTAATGAGCTAGTTGATAAAGATAAGGGTCAAACATATGTGAAATAATAATTGCAACGTGTGACGTCTTTACAGTTATTTGTTGAAAAAGTTCCTTCCATGCATTACATGTGATATTCTTTGCTAGACATCTGTCAGACACCTTTTATAGGTTCATAGGTTGGTACTGGGCTGTCTGCCCGAAGGCATATATTAGCCCAGCCACATTGTGCGGTATTCACCTCCCCTTTAGTAGTTCCCTAGACCCTTGTACTAGCAGCTAGTACCCTTGGCCCCTATCTAGTAGTGCTGTTGGTGTGATCCCCGGTGTGAACTTTGTTACCCATCCACTCATCAAGGTTCCTCTTGAAGAGTGATAGTGAGGGGCTCTGTCTTATGTAGATCGGGACCCTGTTCCATAGTAAGGGAAGTCTCTGCGAAGTGAATCTATCCCTCCAGCATGTTCTATTAATTGTTGTGTTGAGATTTATATCCCTAGAGCGTGTAGCTCGAGTAGATTTGGTTTTGCTAAGATGGAGCATGTTCAACAATTCTGGGTTGGACATGGCTCTGTATGTTAGACAGAGATCGCCTCTGAGAAGGCGGTATGCAACAGAGAACAGTTTTAGCTTTTTCAATCGTGCTGCATAGGGCAATTGTCTGAGGCCAGTAATCCTCTTGGTTAGGTACCTATGTGGTCTCTCCAGCTGCTGGAGATGTCTAGCCAGGTACATTCCAATTGGTGCATTGTACTCAATAATGGGTCTGATGAGGGAAGAGTAGAGGGGCACCATTACATCCTTAGATCTTGATGCGAACCCTTTTGTGATCAGATGGGTCACATAGAAGGATTTTCTAACCACTTTGGCAACATGGTTATCGAAGGAAAGCAGACTATCTACTTGGGTCCCTAGATCCCTTATTTCTTCTTCAGATTTCAGGGGATTACCTCCTATGTTGTAGTTTGCGGGTACTCTGTTTTTTCCAAAGGGGATTACTACGCATTTTTTGCATTTAGCTTGAGACCATGGCTTTGACACCATGCATCAGTCTCATTTAGGCTCTTCTGGAGGATTTCCATGTCGGCCGGAGACTCTATTATAGCACCCAGTTTGCAGTCGTCCGCAAACTTCGTCAGCCACAGCCCTTCCGTGCTTGCCTATACTTCTGAGAAGTATATGCCAAACAGGAGGGGCCCCAGGACAGAGCCCTGAGGCACACCACTCATTACTGGTCTGGATTTGGACATAGATCCTGCTACTCTTACTTTATGGGATCTGTCTGAGAGCCAGTTTGCGATCCAGCTTGTGACGTAAGGGTTTATGCCCAGGCTGGTGAGCTTATCAATAATACCTGAATGGGGAATGGTGTCAAATGCTTTAGCAAGGTCAAGGTAAGCCATGTGTACCTCCTTTCCCTTATCTATAGCCTGAGTAACTGTGTCAAAGAAATCCACCAGGTTCAGGAGGCATGATCTGCCCTTGACGAAGCCGAACTGTGTGGGGTCCAGTGACTGGAGGTTCCCAATCTCTCCATTTATGAGTTACATAATGATTTGCTCCATAGCCTTACAGATCAGATTGGTCAGGCTTATTGGCCGGTAGTTCCCAGGGTCAGTTGTGGCCCCACCCTTGTGTAGCAGGACCACCGTTGCCGTGTGCCATTCTATGGGCACATATCCTGTGGAGAGGCTGAGACTGAACAGGGTATTAAGATGCGGGGTTAATTCCTTTTGGAGCTCGCGTATGACACAGCCTGGGACACCATCTGGTCCCATGGAGGCAGTGTTTTTAGCTTTAGATAGAGCCTTGTTAACCAACGTATCAGTAATATTTGGACTTGCACAATCCCCTGGAATGGTAATAGGCCCTGTAGGTGGTGAGGGGGAGGAGAAATTTGCACTGAACCTGTCAGCCAAGATGTTGGCAATGTCAGAAGGGTCAGTGTATTTTGTTCCATTTTGTACTAGCTCAGAACAGACCTGAGCGTTGCCATTTAGGTTTTTGACGTAGCCATAGAAGGCCTTATGGTTATCCTTGGCATCCTTTTCCAGCATTGCTTTCATAAACAAGATAATATATTGTTTTGTGAAAGATACAAACATCCTGGTCAAATCTTCAGTCAGTCGTGCTTCCATTCCCAGGTTTACAAATAATTTCACAAGTTATAGAAAAGACCACAATATTCTGCCAGATTTCAGTACTTTAAAAATGTGAGAAATGAAAAGCTTTTGCTAGTTTCAAAGAATAATATTGTGCCCACGTAAGCCTATTACTTTTGTAACTCACCTTCTCATCTTTCATAAATACCTGCAGTTCAGCACCTTTCAAACTAAAACACTTACTACATAGAATCGAGGTGGTTTACCTTCCGACCATGCTTCTTCGCTACTCTGGGGTTTTTGTTAATTGTGCAGTGAGGTCTTCAAAGATATGCAGCACTATAGTGCTCTGATTAAAAAAATCTAATATCTGCAGGTCATATCTATTCTTTTGACCAAAAAAGGATATTATTTGGCTTCTCAATCTTTGGTACATAAAACATGAAGAAAATAAGTTATTCCTTGAAAATGAATGTTAGGGATGAATATATTAGTGAACAGGATGCAATGGCCAGTGCGACTAACACAAGAATTTCCTAGATTTTAAATCAAGACACTTTGTAATGACAAAGCTGACAAAAGTACAGTTTTGTACCTACCATAAATGTAGATGTTCGAGTGTACACCCTGCTGCAGTCATCACACTTGGGTTATCCTGTCGTCAGGCGGTCCCGCAGTTGGCCAGAATTCCAAAGTCTTGGTCCAGCGTCGGTTGCTGTCGCTTCTTCCCTGACGTCAGTGGCGCCAGGGGTATATATAATGCATCCGATGCCATTTTCTTCAGTTTTTCTTGCCCCAGATGTCAGGTGCCCCCAAAAAGATAGTCAGTAATTAGTACCAAATTAAGTAATTTTTGCACAAACACAAAATCCCTCCAGCTATAAGCAAATACATCAGGAAGGTATTGTAGAGATTTAGTCAGTTAGATCAGAGGGGATGGAGGGAGGGTAACCTGGACTGCAGCAGGATGTACACTCGAACATCTACATTTATGGTAGGTACAAAACTGTACTATGTTCATCGTGTTACCCTGCTGCAGTCATCACACTTGGGTAGAATCCCAAAGCTAAGGATGGGTGGAGGAGTTATAGAGGGTTAGAGGAGGCTAGAAGGCCCTGCAGAACTGCAGTGGTGAAGCCAGCTCTAATCTTAGAGTAAAGTGGTAAGTGATAGTGTTTGGTAAAGGTGTGTACTGAACTCCAAGTTGCAGCTTCAAAAATCTCCTTGGTTGGAACCCCCCTGAGGAAGGCTGTAGATGTAGCTGTTGCCCTGGTAGAGTGGGGCCTAATGGTAGCAGGAACTGGTTTTCCATGATGGGTATAGCTAAAACGAAAGCAATGTCCTATCCATTTGGAAATGGTTTGTTTTGATATAGCCTTCCCTTGTGAAGCTGTAGCATAGGATACAAAGAGCTGGTCAGATTTTCTGAAAACCTTAGTTTTATCCAAGTAGTAATGAAGTTGCCTGTGAATGTCCAAGGAATGCAGGAGTCTTTCTCCTTTGTTCTGTGGATTTGGGAAGAAGGTGGGTAAGTGGATGGTTTGATTTAAAGCCACACTAGAAACCACCTTAGGCATGAAGGAAGGATTAGTTCGTAGAGAAACTCTGTCTTGATGGAAAATGAGGAAAGGTTCCACTGCCATTAGTGCCTGCAGCTCTGAGACTCTTCTAGCTGAAGTTATTGCTAGCAGCAGGGCAGTCTTCCATGATAAAAACTGTAGATCTGCAGAGAAAGCTGGTTCAAAGGGAGGTAGCGTAAGTTTTTCCAGAACAAAATTGAGGTCCCATGTTGGTGTAGGTGCTCTCCTGGGGGGCCTAATGTTTTTTGCCCCTCTGAGGAACTGTCTTAGAAGTGGATGCGAAAATAAGGGTGGATCCATGTTGTAGTGGGCTGAAATAGCTGATGCATGGATTTTAATGGAAGAAAAAGAAAGTCCTTTGTGCAACATCTCAGTTAAGTACTGTAGAATCTGACGCATGTGAGGCTGAAGTGTGTTTTGGTCTTTAGCTTGGTTCCAGGCACAAAACCTTTTCTATTTGTCCGAATAGGCCTTCCTGGTGCTGGGCCTCCTAGCTTCTAGAATAACATCCATAACTGCTTGGGAAAGAGGAGCTGGCTGGATGCTTAGGTGATTTGCCATGCAGCCAGATTTAAGGTTTTGAGCTGGCTGTGAAGAATCTGATTGTTTTGCTGTGTGAGCAAATGGGCAATTTGTGGTGAAGTCCAAGGTGGGCCCTGGGCCATATTCCTCAATAGTGGGTACCAGTGCTGGCGTGGCCAGTCTGGGGCTATGAGTATCAGTCGTGGTCTCTCCTTTCTGACTTTCAAAAGCACCTTTGTGAGGAGAGGCAATGGAGGGAAAGCATATACTGTCAGGTTTTTTCAAATGAATGAGAGTGTGTCCACTTTCCAAGCTTGATGGTGCAGTGTCCTTGTACAAAATTTTGTTAGTTGATAGTTTTGAGGACTGGCAAACAGGTCTATGTCTGGAAGGCCCCATTTTTGAGTTATCATTGCAAATACTTGTGGATCCAGTTTCCACTTGTGGGGATCCATGATGTTTCTGCTGAGGTCGTCTGCCAATGTGTTCTTTTTTCCTGGCAGGAATTGAGCTTGTAACTGAACTTGGTAAGCCAGAGATGTGTTCCACAAGGTCATTGCTTGCCTGCATAGAGGGTAGGAGTGTGTACCCCCTTGTTTGTTTATGTACCACATTACTGTGGTGTTGTCCGTCCTTATTGTAAGTTGTCCTGGATGTAATAGATTATTGAAGGCTGTCAGAGCATTCTGTACAGCTAGCACCTCTTTTTGATTGATGTGCAGATTCCTTTGATCTGCAGTCCATACGCCTTGAACGCACTGTCCTGCCATGTGTGCCGGGGGCAAGGTGAAAGGCTGTCCCTTGTTGAGGTGACATGCCTGTGACCACCATAGAAACTCCTGTTGTAGGCAGAGAATGAGAGATATCATTGTGTCCAAGCTGTGGCTGTGTTGAGACCATACGCTTTTTAGGTACCACTGTAATTTCCTCATATGCAGCTTTGCAAATGGTATTAGTAGTATGCAAGATGCCATGAAGCCCAAGGCCTGCAGAATTTTTCTTGCAGGTAGTTGGGTCTTTGTTGCCATTGTTTTGAAATATTGAGTCAGTTGTAGTTGTTTGTCTGGTGTCAGATAAGCCTTCTGGGCCGTTGTATTCAAGCTGGCACCTAGGAATGTCATATTTTGTGAGGGTACTAGTTTTGATTTCTTTTCGTTTACTGTGTACCCCAGGCAACTTAGAAGAGGTTTTACAAAAGCCAGATGTTGTAAGAGGATGTCCTTGCTTTCTGCTTGGATGAGGCAGTCGTCCAGGTATGGGTATATTTGAATTCCTCTTTGTCTGCAGTATGCAATTACTGGTGCCAGGCATTTTGTGAAGACCCTGGGCGCAGTAGATAAGCCAAAGGGCAGTGCAGAGAATTGGTAATGGGTTGAACCTGCAATGAAACGGAGGTATCTTCTGCAATTTTGTCTGATAGGGACATGCAGGTATGCCTCCTTGAGGTCCAACGTTACTAGCCATGCTTTCTTGCCCAACATGGGAAGAAGCTGCTGTAGTGTTAGCATCTTGAATTTGGGTACATGTAAGAAGGTGTTTAGAATTGAAAGGTCCAGAATTGGTCTCCAGGCATTGTCCTTTCTGGGAACTAGAAAGAGTCTTGAGTAAAATCCTTGGCCTTGCTCTCGAGTAGGTACCAGTTGAATGGCTCTCGTGTCCATGAGAGCTGTAATTTGTTTTTGTGCCTCTGCCCATTGATTTTGTGGCAGGTTTGGCATTCCTCTTTTCATTGGCAAGGTGTGAAAATGGAATCTGTATCCTCGTGAAATTATGTCTAGGACCCATTTGTCCTTTGTGACAATGTGCCAGTTGTCTGAAAAAAGTGTGAGTTTTCCTCCCAAGGGGGCTGCCAATAGAGTGTTGCTTGGCCAGATGAGGTGCAAGTCATTGAGTTTGCCTTCTGGTAGTTAGGGACCTGTCTTCTCCTCCCTTCTGTGTTGCAGTGCCCCATTCTCAAGGTTTGTACTGGGCTTGTGGTTGTCCTCTGCCTCTTGGACGTCTGTATTTACCCCTCTGTGGTCTGTCAGTAGCTGGAAAGGACCAATTTTTTGTTGGCCAATTTCTGCTGAAGCGAGGGGGCTGTACCTGTAGGAAATCTTTGACTGTCTGCATAGATTTTGCCTTATCCTCCATTTTCTTTAAGACTTCTTCTGCTTTAACTCCAAAAAGAACATCCTGCTGTAAGGGAGCATCTAGAAGCTTTGCTTTAACATGATCAGGCAGAGTTTGTTCCTTTAACCAAGCATGCCTACGTATAGCAGACCCAGTGACAACTGCTCTGCAGGAAGTCTCCAAAGAAACAAACCCACATTGTAAAGTATGTTTGCCCACCTGTTCAGTTGCATGCAACAGATCCTGCATTTCTTTCAATTCAGACTGTTGAGGGAGTGTGCTCATTTTTTGTCTTAACTGAGACATTAGAAATTGCTGATATTTTAGCATGTGAAATTGGCAATTTAGTGCCCTCATAGCTAGAGTGGCTGAAGTGTAAACCTTTTTCCCCCACCTGTCTAGTGCTCTGGAGTCCCTTTCAGAGGGTACAGGATTTTTTGCCATAGAAGCCTTAGCCCCTTTAGGACCCTGGGAGATAGTCTCTGGATCAGCAACAGGGCTTTTATAAAGAAATTTGTGGGAATCAGGCAGTCTATAGTATCTGTCAGGTTTGGCTGGAGCAGGAGGCAGAGAATCTGGGTTCAAACTGGATTCTAAGTAAACATCATCCACAATGTCTAAAACGGAGGGGATGGCAAGTGGTCTGTGCTGGGGGAGTAAAAGAAACTCTCTGAGCCTTTTCTTTGAGTCAGAGTAGTCCTGACCTTCCCAGTGAAAATGTTCCCTCATAGTGTGTAAAGTTTCCCCAAAGGAGTAGTCTTCAGGAGGAGAAGCTGAGGAAATAGAATCCTCAGCATCAGAATCTTCATAAGGGGAGAAGGAGTAATCTTGGTCCTCAGAGGAGCCTGAGGAAATAGACACTTGTTCAGAGGAGGCATAATCTTCCTCTTGTCTAGGCCTTTTGTCGGGCAGGGGTTGGGAACCCCTGATTAAAGAGATCAAGTCTTCAGCCATTTTGAACATCTGTTTCTTAGGCATGGGGCCTTGAACTGGAGACTGAAGTGCAGTCTTTTTAGGTTTAATAGGAGTCTTGGTCTTAGGATAAGTTTTAAAAGTGAGCGTCGTCGGTCTGAAGACGCCTTCAGAAACCGAAGGTGTTTCTGTAGCACCGACATCTTTTTCAGCAGTGTTGTCGGTAGGGGCTAGACAAAATGGCTGCGTCGGCCTAGTACTCTCCGCCAAAAGCTCCGAAGCGGTCTCGGGTTCCAGATCTGCGGTAGTCAGGGGCTGCGTCGGAGCCTCACTGAAAACCGGTGAACCGGAGACCGGATCAGCCGAGGCCTTGGAGTCTGGCTTGGGTCTAGGCTGCCTGTCCTTATCCTTGCGTTTTTTGTGCACGCCGGTAGTCGGTTGCTCCGACGGCATAGTGTAGTTAAATTTTCTACCGAAGTAGTGTCATGTGAAATCAAAGCGTCTTTTTATAGTACGCTTATTAAACCTAGCACAAAAACGACAACCAGTGACGTCGTGGTCTGGGCCTAGGCAAGGTATGCAGTAAGAAAGAAAATCCTTATGAGGTATTTGCTTCCCACAAGAAATACAATTGTTAACTTTTTCTGACATCGGTCTGAGGCAAGAAAAGTTTCCCCAATGGGTACTTAGCTTTATTGAAGACTTTGAATCTGAAATTCGACTTCGAAAATCTCAGGAGTCGGCCGACCAGCACTTGCGAACTGCTTCTGCTTTGGGCACTGCGCGGCAAGAAAGACTGGAGAAAATGGCGTCGGATGCATTATATATACCCCTGGCGCACTGACGTCAGGGAAGAAGCATCAGCAACCGACGCCTGACCAAGACTTTGGAATTCCGGCTGACTGCGGGACCGCCTGACGACAGGATAACCCAAGTGTGATGACTGCAGCAGGGTAACACGATGAACATCAAGGTGTAACTTGTAAAGACAGTATGCAACAATTGAGAGGGTAGATGCAGTCCGGTACTTGGCACACATGTTCAGCTTTGTTTGTGGCTATGAATAAAGCCTCTGAAAAATCTATAATATTTCATTATTATTTACATTTGCTGACAGGGAATATCTAGATGGATAGCACCTGTTCCCAGAGAGGTCGCCCCGTCGACCCCCTGGCCACCTACTATTAATCTTCTCCCTAGCTAAACTATAGAATTCTCTCCCTACCACCCTTTGAAATACTCAGCCACTCACACTTCAAAACTCTTCTCCAGTCTCACCTCCTTTCAAAGTGGGAATGTTCCTGTACCCCTACCACATAAACTCTTTAACACCATCTCCCATGCACTATATACCTCAACCTTCTATCACTGTGCTCTCTTACCCTCTGCCTCCTCTCCTACCCTATACCTCATAAACTTCCCCCAACCCACTCCCTTTCCCCACTATATACCACCCTTTACCTCTCCCACCTCACCTTCTTTTCTCTGTCCTCTCCTCATATTTCAAACTCAAAAAAGGGCTTGTTTTTTTATCTGTACATAAATGTTTTACTTGCATGTCTTTTTTCATCTGAAATGCCTGTACTTTTAATATGTTTAGACTACATGAATCTCACTTTGTAAATCATTATCTAGGATTAGCAATGTTATGTCTTTTTTAACAAGTTGTATATTATCTCTGTACTTTTCACTGTTCTAAAACTGTATTTACTTTTGTATAACTATTGGGTACTTTTCCATTATCGGGGCAACCCTTCTAATGAGCGCTTGGAATTTTAGCATGTGCTCGCAATGATCTCACATCTGCTGCTGAAATGATTCAGTAATTTGGTTTGCTACATTTAATTATCCACATCGAAGCCTGAAGCATTTTCGCTTTTTCCTTTCAAGTAAGAAACCAAAGAAAACAGGTCAAGTAAGTGAAGTCACCTAAAATATGAAGAGCAGACCTCTTTTAGTTAGCATCCACTTAGTTACTGAAAGAGGGCAGCACAGGAGAGGGAAGTGGCTGTGGCACCTTTCAAATTCTGTGCAGGTAAAGCCGGGAACTGTTTATTTCCATAATTAAGACATAAGTGAGAAATTACTTTTCCTAAAGGTAAGCAAGTTCCTAGTGGGTGGTCAACAGGCATAAACAGTGGTAAAGATAATCCACAGAGCCAACACTGTACCCTGGAGCATTGGTGCAGATCCAAACAGCAGCACATGAGCAATGAATAATACTTTACTTGTTTCACTAGGACTGTAGGCCTGTACGGCACTGGAAGTGGATGATGGTTTGTTAATGGTTAAAAATGTTCCCCAAAGCCCATACATGTTGTCATACATTTTGGATTAATAAAAATTAACAGCTCCACGTTCTACAGCCTTCAAAAAGATCACTACTGTCTCTGCACTTGGCTTGTACATGTATATGAAGTTGTCAATAAAAGCCGAGCCTGATGAAGCTAAGCTATGTATCTGCGCATGAAGGGTTTACTTACACTTCACAGTGGATGAAACCAATCGAGTTAGGCAGAAAAACGTTAAAGTCTAGGCCCTTGAGTAACACCAAAACCAACTAACTTCTGAAAACAGCTGCTGTAAAAAAAAGTCACTTCTTCACAGTATAAGGAGGACTTGTTGTGCGATCATTGTGCGTCGTTAGAAGTGTTGCCCCGATAACAGAAAAGTACCAACTATTGTAATATCTATATCTTGTGGAGCATTTCTCCCCGGGCCTCGACTGAAAATGGACTCTTTCAGGCCCAGTGGACTATCCCGGTCATCAAACTGTAAGAAAGAATGAAATAAATAAATAACTAAATAAATAAATAAAACTATGGAACTCTCTCCCTCCCTTCCTTCGCAGTACCCCAAACCACACCAACTTCAAATTTCTCTTGTACTCCTACCTATCTTCAAAATGTTGCCATTCTCCAACATAACACCCCCACTAACTACCCTCAGCTCCTTCCCCAGCTACTCCTACTTCTTCTCACTCCAAACTCTGCTCATCACTAATTTCAGGCCATTAATTAACCTAATTACTATAACCACTACTGGACGGTCTTCTGCTGCACCTTGGTTAACTATGTTATAAATTCTTATTTCAGTAAATGTATCTAATTTTGTATAGACAAAATTCCAATGATTACTTTATTATTTTGTATTCTTTGTTTGATTGTATTCTACCTCATATCATTCAAATGTATTTGATTGGGTTACCTTTAGTATGTCGACAGCCCACTACATCAAATTCTACTTCACTGACATGGCAGAACATCGACAAATGAAGAGCCAAAGTTTCCCACACAGTAAGTTACCATTTGGCCATCCCAAACTGAAAAACTGCCATTAAACAGACTACACAAATGTGAGGGGCTTCACCCCCAACACCCCCTAACTTAATATTCCAACTCTGAGAACCCAGTACCACGGGGTACTGGGCAAAGTTCAGGTGGATGGCCAAACGGTAACTTACCGTGTGGAAAACTTTGGCTCTTCATTTGTCAATGTTCTGCCATGTCGGTGAAGTGGAATTCGATATAGTGGCCTTTCGATGTACTAAGGGTAACCCATATTTGATTGTATTCTCAGCCTGATGTAGATGACTCTTTTGTTTTCTGTATGTTTGTAATTGTCATTGGAGCTTTTCTCCCCGGGTCTCCACTGAAAATAGACTCTTCTTGGCCCAGTGGACTTCCCCAGTCATCAAACTGAAAGAAAGAAATAAAAGCTCCAAAGAATGTTGAAGAACATACCAGCAGCATCAGTAACATGTCAGACAACATTAAATGGAATGCATGAAACATAACTAATGTACCAAGAATAGTGCACAAGCTTTACAGCATAAGCAGAGTTGAAAATGTAGGTGGAATAAGAAGTTTTAGAAGAAGGGTACACTAAAATATACAATAGTTAACAAAATCTCAATAATAAAGTTGTCAGAGAAATATTTGTGATGCTTTTATTTATGTTTTATTACATTTACAAGACCATTTGAATATAGGGAATTTTTAACATCTTTTGAAAAGCAGCTTTTTTTCTGAAAATTGTCATGGGCTGTAAAGAAGTTTAGTGCACACTTTACCTGTAAGTGAAGGGCAACACCAGATCTACTCTTTAAATATGGATGGGTTGTGAGATGTATATTGAGTGGGACATAAGCCACACTGACGGATTAAGCTGATGATCATGGAAGAACTGTTGCAGCCCCTGTAATAAATTCTCAGGAGGATATCAAGGCTTTGAGAGAAGAACATGTATCCTGGATGCTGTTTATGTTTGAAAAAGTGCAAAGATTGGTAACTAAAGGCCAGTTATTCTTTATCAGTACTAGTAAAATTCTAGAAGCCAATATCAAAGACAGGTCAGTCAAGTAGCTGTCTGTGGCCAAGAGTCATTCCTCCACGTAACTCTACTTCACAAAAGTGACAAAGAATACAAAAATAAAAATGCAATTACTATGTATGTGGGGGAACTAGGATGTTGATTGGAATAAGACAAAGTACAGTTTTGTACCTACCATAAATGTAGATGTTTGAGTGTTCACCCAGCTGCAGTCATCACACTTAGGTTATCCTGTTGTCAGGCAGTCCCGCAGTCGGCCGGAATTCCAAAGTCTTGGTCCGGCGTCTGTTGCTGTCGCCTCTTCCCTGACGTCAGTGCGCCACGGGTATATATATTGCAACCGACGCCGTTTTCTTCAGTTTTTCTTGCCCCAGATGTCAGGTGCCCCCTGAAAAGATGGTCAGAAATGAATTCCAAATGGAGTAACCTCTGCACAAACACAAAAATCCCTTCATCTATAAACAAATACATCAGTAAGGAATAGAAGAGATTTAGTCAGTAGATCAGAGGAGATGGAGGGAGAGTAACCTGGACTGCAGCAAGGTGAACACTCGAATATCTACATTTATGGTAGGTACAAAACTGTACTATGTTCATCGTGTTACCCTGCTGCAGTCATCACACAAGGGTTAAATCCCAAAGCTAAGGTAGGGTGGAGGTATCATAGAGGGTTAGTGGAGGCTATAAGGCCCTGCAGAACTGCAGTGGCGAAGCCCGCCCTGGTCTTAGAGTAAAGAGGTAAGTGATAGTGTTTGGTAAAGGTGTGTACTGAACTCCAAGTTGCAGCTTCTAAAATCTCCTTGGTTGGAACCCCCCTGAGGAAGGCTGTAGAGGTAGCTGTAGCCCTGGTAGAGTGGGGCCTAATGGTAGCAGGAACTGGTTTCCCATGATGGACATAGCAGAAACGTATGCAATGACCTATCCATTTAGATATGGTTTGCTTTGATATAGCCTTCCCTTGAGAAGCTGTAGCATAGGATACAAAGAGCTGGTCAGATTTTCTGAAAGCCTTAGTTTTGTCCAAATAGTAACAAAGTTGCCTGTGAATGTCCAAGGAATGCAGGAGTCTCTCACCTTTGTTCTGTGGATTTGGGAAGAAGGTGGGTAAGTGGATAGTTTGATGTAAAGCCACAGTGGAAACCACCTTAGGCATAAAGGAAGGATTAGTTCGTAGAGAAACTCTGTCTTGATGAAAAATTAGGAAAGATTTCACAGCCATTAGTGCCTGTAGCTCTGAGAATCTCCTAGCTGAAGTTATTGCTAGGAGCAGGGCAGTCTTCCATGATAGGAACTGAAGATCTGCAGAGAAAGCTGATTCAAAGGGAGGTAGCGTTAGTTTTTCCAGAACAAAATTGAGGTCTCATGTTGGTGTAGGAGCTCTCCTTGGTGGTCTAATGTTTTTTGCCCCTCTGAGGAACTGCCTTAGAAGAGGATGTGAAAATAAAGGTGGTTCCATGTTGTAGTGAGCTGAAATAGCTGAAGCATGGATTTTAATGGAGGAAAAAGAAAGTCCTTTGTGCAACATCTCAGCTAAATACTGTAGAATGCGAGGCATGTGAGGCTGAATTGTGTCTTGTCCTTTAGCTTGGTTCCAGGCACAAAACCTTTTCCATTTGTCTGAATAAGCCTTCCTGGTGCTTGGTCTCCTGGCTTCCAGAATAACATCCAGAACTGCTTGTGAAAGAGGAGCTGGTTGGATGTTTAGTTGATTTGCCATGCAGCCAGATTTAAAGTTTTAAGTTGGCTGTGAAGAATCTGATTGTTTTGTTGCGTGAGCAAATGGGGGATTTGAGGCAATATCCATGGAGGGCTGTGGGCCATATTTCTCAGTAGCGGGTACCAGTGCTGACGTGGCCAGTCTGGGGCTATGAGAATTAGTCGTGGTCTCTCCTTTTTGACTTTCAGAAGAACCTTTGTGAGGAGAGGCAATGGAGGGAAGGCATAAACTGTTAGGTTTTTCCAACTGAAAGAGAGTGAGTCCACTTTCCAAGCTTGTTGGTGAAATGTCCTTGTACAAAATTTTGTTAGCTGATAGTTTTGAGGACTGGCAAACAGGTCTATGTCTGGAAGGCCCCATTTGTGAGTTATCATTGCAAATAATTGTGGATCCAGTTTCCACTCGTGGGGGTCCTTGATGTTTCTGCTGAGGTCGTCTGCCAATGTGTTCTTCTGTCCTGGCAGGAATTGAGCTTGTAACTGAACTTGGTAAGCCAGAGCTGTGTTCCATAAGAGCATTGCTTGCCTGCATAGAGGGTAGGAATGTGTACCCCCTTGTTTGTTTATGTACCACATTACTGTGGTGTTGTCCGTCCTTATTGCAAGTTGTCCTGGATGTAATAGATCCTTGAAGGCTGTCAGAGCTTTCTGTACAGCTAGCATCTCTTTTTGATTTATGTGCAGATTTCTTTGATCTGTGGTCCATAGGCTTAGAATGCATTGCACTGCCATGTGTGCCCCCCAGGCGTAGTCTGAAGCATCTTTTGTGATAATTTGCCTGGCTGGGGACAAGGTGAAAGGCTGACCCTTGTTGAGGTGACATGCCCGTGACCACCATAGAAATTCCTGTCTTAGGCAGGGAATGAGAGATATCATTGTGTCCAAGCTGTGGCTGTGTTGAGACCATACACTTTTTAGGTACCACTGTAATTTCCTCATATGCAGCTTTGCAAATGGTATTATTAGAATGCAAGATGCCATGAAGCCCAAAGCCTGCAGAATTTTTCTTGCAGTTAATTGGGTCTTTGTTGCCATTGTCATGAAATATTGAGTCAGTTGTAGTTGTTTGTCTGGAGTAAGGTAAGCCTTCTGGGCCATTGTATTCAAGCTGGCACCCAGGAATGTAATTTTTTTTGTGAGGGTACTAGATTTGACTTCTTTTCGTTCACTGTGTACCCCAGGCAGTTTAGTAGATGCTTTACAAAGGCCAGATGATGTAAGAGAATGTCTTTGTTTTCTGCTTGGATGAGGCAGTCGTCCAGGTATGGATATATTTGAATTCCTCTGTCTGCAGTATGCAATTACTGGTGCCAGGCATTTTGTGAAGACTCTGGGCACAGTAGATAAGCCAAAGGGCAGTGCAGAGAATTGGTAATGGGTTGAACCTGCAATGAAACGGAGGTATCTTCTGCAATTTTGTCTGATAGGGACATGCAGGTATGCCTCCTTGAGGTCCAACGTTACTAGCCATGCTTCCTTGCCCAACATGGGAAGTATTTTATTTATTTATTTATTTATTTATTTATTTAACATTTGTTGACCGGGAATGTCCGACTAGGTTCCACAGAGCCTGTTTTCAGCGGAGGCCCGGGGAGAAATGCTCCAGATGCATGTCTTTGGAGTGTGGGAGGAAACCGGAGTACCCGGAGGAAACCCACGCGAACACAGGGAGAAAGTACAGTTTTGTACCTACCATAAATGTAGATGTCCGAACAGGAATGCATCTGCAGTCCTTACAAATGGGTTGTCCTGTTGTCAGGCAGCCCTTCGGTCGGCCGGATTCCAAAGTCTGGGTCTGGCCTCGGCTGGTGTCGCACTTCACCCGACGTCATAGCGGCAGTTCTTCGGGTATAAAGGTATCAGCCGACGCCATTTTCCTCAGTGTTTCTTGCCCCAGATGCCAGTTGCCCTCTTGGATAGCTAAATTTTGGATAAATGCCAATGTTTCCAAATAGTAGAAGGCAAACACCAAAAAATAATCATGTATGTACATATATACAAACAAATACACCATAAGAGATCCCCCCCCAGCTAGCTATTAGATGGGCAAATACCCTAGGAATACCACAGAGGGGAAGGAGGGTGGGTAATCCTGACTGCAGATGCATTCCTGTTCGGACATCTACATTTATGGTAGGTACAAAACTGTACTATGTCCTTCAAGGATGCATCTGCAGTCCTTACAAATGGGTAGAATACCATAGCCAAACTAGGGGAGGAGGAAAAAGAAATTATGGTGTAGTTAGGATCCCTTGCAAAACAGCAGTGGCAAACCCTGCTCGGGATCTAGAGTATAAAGGTAAGTTATAATGCTTGGCAAATGTATGCACGGAGGTCCAAGTAGCAGCCTCTATAATGTCCTTGGTAGCCACTCCTCATAAGAAAGCTGTGGTAGTGGCTGTAGCCCTTGTAGAATGAGGCCTTATGTTCTGTGGAGTTTGTTTGCCATGGTAGGAGTAACAGAATCGGATGCAATTTCCTATCCACTTGGAGATTGTCTGTTTTGAAATTGCTTTTCCTTCCCTTCCTGTTGCATATGCTACCAGAAGCTGGTCAGTTTTTCTATTGCCCTTGGTTCTGTCCAGGTAGTAGCGCAACTGTCTATGTACATCCAAAGTATGCAGCAGTCTTTCCCCCCTGTTCTGTGGATTGGGGAAGAAGGTAGGTAGGTGGATAGCCTGGTTTAAAGACACTCTGGATACCACCTTAGGCATAAATGTAGGATTTGTTCTCATGGACACTCTATCTTGATGGAAGATTAGGAAGGGTTGCACTGCCATTAAAGCCTGTAGCTCAGAAACCCTTCTTGCTGAGGTAATTGCCAGCAGAAAAGCAGTTTTCCAGGATAGGTGTTGAAGATCTGCTGTTGCTGCTGGTTCGAAAGGAGGGAGTGTTAATTTTTCTAGCACAAAGTTCAAGTCCCATGCTGGTAATGGTGGTTTCCTAGGAGGTTTTACATTTTTAATTCCTCTCAGAAACTGCCTGAGTAGAGGATGCGAGAAGACAGGAGGATCGAAGCTGTATTCTGAAGAAATAGCTGATGCATGTATCTTGATGGAGGAATAGGACAGGCCTGTATGGAAAAGCTCTGCCAAATACTCCAGGATGTTGGCAATGTCTACCTTTGACACATCTTTTCCCCTTTCAGTACTCCAAATGAGAAACCTTTTCCATTTTCCTGCATAGTTCCTTCTTGTTGAGGGTCTGCGGGCCTCAAGGATAATGTCTTTAACCCTTTGGGATAAACCTGGGTTAGTTGCTCTTATGTAATGTTCCAGGCAGTCAGCTGCAGAGTTTTCAGGTTTGGATGCAGGGTGTTGTAGCCGCTCTGAGTTAACAGCAAAGGAATCAGGGGTAGTGTCCACATTTTCCCCAGAGACATGCTCCTCAGTAATGGGTACCAATGTTGTCTTGGCCAGTCTGGAGCTATCAGAATGATCCTTGGACGTTCCTCTTTGATTTTCAATAGCACCTTGTGCATCAAAGGAAGAGGTGGAAATGCATATGCTGTCAGGCCTTTCCAACTGAAGGATAGAGAATCCACCTTCCAAGCAAGTGGGTGGTACGTCCTTGTGCAGAATTTCTTGAGCTGGTGATTGAGTGGGGATGCGAATAGGTCTATTTGTGGCAGTCCCCATTTCCTTGTGATGACCTTGAAGATGTGCGGGTGTAGCATCCATTCGTGAGCATCCGAGGTAGTTCTGCTTAATATGTCTGCTAGGATGTTTTCTTTTCCCGGTACAAAAATTGCTTGTAACTGAATGTTGTAGCTCAGAGCCATATTCCATAGGTCCAGTGCCATCTGGCATAGAGGGTATGAATGAGTGCCTCCCTGTTTGTTGATGTACCACATGACTGTGGTGTTGTCTGTCCTTATCATCAACTGCCCTTCTTGGAGGAATGGTCTGAAATTCTGGATTGCTAGTTTTACTGCCAGCATTTCCTTTTGATTTATGTGCAGGTGCAGCTGATCTGGAGTCCATAAGCCTTGTATGCACTTGTCCAGCATGTGGGCCCCCCAACCAAGGTCTGAGGCGTCCGTTGTGATGGTTTGGCTTGGTTGAATGCTGTGGAAGGGCAAACCTGGGTTTGACTGGCATGCCTGAGCCCACCATAGGAACTCTTGTTTCAGGCATGGGATTAGTGGTATTTCGGTTTCTAGGCTGTGCCTGTGTTGAGACCATAAATTCTTCAGGTACCACTGTAGCTTTCTCATATGCAGTCTGGCATGAGGGACCAGGATTATGCAGGATGTCATGAAGCCCAAGGCCTGCAGTACTTTCCTTGCTGTTAGTTTGCTCTGCTTTGTTAATGCCAAAAAGTAGAGAGGAAGTTGTTCTTGTTTTTCTGCAGTTAGGAATGCCATCTGTTTTACTGTGTCCAATACTGCACCTAAGAAGGTTATTCTTTGGGATGGTATCAGTCTTGATTTGTTTATATTGACTGTATATCCCAGGGCTTGCAGTAAGCAAATGACTCTTTGTAAGTCTTCTGTTAGCTTGTTTTTGTTGTCCGCTTGTATCAGGCAGTCGTCCAGGTATGGATATATTTGGATTCCCTGAAGCCTGCAGTGAGCGATTACTGATGCCAGGCATTTCGTGAACACTCTGGGCACAGTAGATAAGCCAAAGGGCAATGCTGAGAATTGATAATGCTCTGATCCTGCAAGAAATCTGAGGTATCTTCTGCAAATTGGTCGTATGGGGACGTGCAGGTATGCCTCCTTGAGATCTAGAGTCACCAGCCAATACTCCTTGCCCAGCATGGGAAGAAGTTGCTGTAGGGTCAGCATTTTGAATTTTGGAACAATGATGAATGTGTTTAAAGCGGACAGGTCGAGAATAGGCCTCCAATTTTTCTCTTTTCTTGGTACCAGGAATAGTCTGGAGTAAAATCCGTTTCCTTGTTCCATAGATGGTACCCTTTCCACAGCTCTCATCTTTGCTAATTGAGCTATTTGTTTTAGAGCTTCTGTCTTTTGATTTGGTGGTAGGTTTGGCATTCCTCTTTTTCCTGGTAAAGTATGGAAATGAAACCTGTAGCCTTGGTCTATAGTTTGCAAAATCCACTTGTCTCTTGTGATGTAGTGCCAGTTTTTTGAAAATAAGGCTAACTTTCCGCCTAAGGGTGCTACTATTTGTTCCCTGGTAGGCGGTGCCAGAGCCAAGTCACTGTGATTGTCCTGTTGCAGTGGTAGTAGTTGTGCCTGTGCCTCACTGGTTGTTACCTTGCCACTGGCGTCCCCTGTAGGCACCTCCTCTGGATTGATTTCTGCCTCTTGAACGCCTATTCCTGCCTCTCTGAGATTTAGAGGAGTCTGGAAAGGACCAATTTTTGGAAGGCCAGTTCCTGCTAAACCTTGGAGGCTGAACCTGTAAGAAATCTTTCACTGTTTGTACAGATTTTGCCTTCTCTTCCATTTTCTTCAGTACCTGTTGAGCAGGAGAACCAAATAAACTGACCTTATCCATAGGAGCATCTAATAGTTTTGCTTTAACATGATCCGGCAAGACCTGTTCTTTCAACCATGCACGCCTTCTTATAACTGTGCCAGTCATGGCTGATCTAAAGGAAGCCTCCAGTGCATCATAGCCACATTTTAAAGAATGGTTACTAACCTGCTGAATGTTATGCACCATTTCTAGGACATATTTCTTATCTAAAGAATCATCAGAGGACAGTTTCTTAGTTAACTGATCAAGCATAAACTCCTGGTATTGGATCATATGAAACTGACAGTTTAATGCCCTAGCTGAGAGAGTAGCAGAGGTGTATACTTTTTTACCCCATCTCTCTAAGGACCTGGATTCCCTTTCAGAAGGGAGAGGGTTTTTAACTGAGGTCGAAGCTACTGCCTTAGGCCCCTGGGAGATAGTCTCGGGATCTGCAAAAGGAGCCTTGTATAAATGGTGATGTGTGTCCGGGACCCTGTAAAACCTATCGGGCTTAGCAGGGGCTGGAGGCAAAGTATCAGGAGCAGTGCAAGCATCATTAAAAGCATCATCTACAACAGGAAGAACTGGAGGTATAGCTAAAGGCCTATGTTGTGGTAAATGCAAAAAGGTCCTAAGCCTTTTCCTTGAATCTGAGAAATCTTGTCCCTGCCATTGGAATTGCTCTCTCATGGCATGTAAGGTTTCCCCAAAGGAAAATTCCTCTGGTGGAGAGGCAGAAGGAATCGATTCCTCAGCATCGGAGTCTTCATAAGTAGAAAAAGGAGCCTCTGGATGGTCTGTATTGTCTGTATCATCAGAAGAATCATCTGAAGACACTGGCTCAGGGGGCTCTGCTCTAGGTCTCTTTTCAGGAGGAGGTTGAGAGGCCCTGTCTGGATGAGATTGGGATCCCCTTATTAAAGAGATGAGATCCTCTGCCAGAGTGAGCATTTGGGAACTGGAAGTGGGCCTGTGAGAGGGGGGCCAGTCACAGAATTAGAAGTTTTGGCTGCTTTAGCCCTGGCAAAGGCCTTTATGGACATGGCTGCAGGAGGCCTAGCAGCACCACGTGCAGGGGTTGAAACATCCAAAGGGATGGTGTCCGATAATTCTTGTGAAACCACAGTAGCAGGTTGAATATCAGAGGCCGATTCAACCAGGGTAGAAGGGGCCTCGGTAGTAGTCATGGATTCGGCTGAAGATAGAACCGTTTGCTCGATTTCGGCCAAAATTGAGACACTCGCGGTTTGCTTAACCGCGGTTTCGGCCGAAACCGCGGACCGCGAGTGTCGGTCCTTTTCTTTGCGTTTCTTAACAACTTGTGAAGTCGGAGGATCCGACGGCATTATGTACGCAAAATCTGAGCCGAAAAACTGTTCAGCAAACTCCGACTGACGTCTAAGCGTCCGTCGGTTGAAAGAAGCACAGGCTAAACAAGCTGCTACGTCGTGGTCTGGGCCTAAACAAGGTAAGCAGTAAGAGTGGAAATCTTTATGAGGTATTTGTTTCCCACAAGTTAAACAGTTATTCACTTTTTCTGACATCGGCTGAGGCAAGAAAGAGTCCCCAACGGGGTACTTAGCTTTTTAGAAGTCTTCGAAGTAGTATTCGGTAGTAGTAATCTCTGGATCTGACCGACCGGCACTTGCGAACAGCTTCTGCTTCGGGCACCACACGGCAAGAAAGACGGAGGAAAATGGCGTCGGCTGATGCCTTTATACCCGAAGAACTGCCGCTATGACGTCGGGTGAAGTGCAACACCAGCCGAGGCTAGACCCAGACTTTGGAATCCGGCCGACCGAAGGGCTGCCTGACGACAGGACAACCCATTTGTAAGGACTGCAGATGCATCCTTGAAGGACATCATGCAAACTCCACACAGAAGGCACCCCAGCCAAGAATCAAACCAGAGAACCTCTTGCTGTGAGGCGACAACGTTATCCGCTGCACCACTGTGCCGCCCCACTGCTGCTGTAGTGTTAGGATCTTGAATTTGGGAACTTGTAAGTGTTTAGAATTGAAAGGTCCAGTATTGGTCTCCAGGCATTGTCCTTCCTGGGCACTAGAAAGAGTCTTGAGTAAAATCCTTGGCCTTGCTCTCGAGTAGGTACTAGCTGAATGGCTCTCATGTCCATGAGAGCTGTAATTTGTTTCTGTGCCTCTGCCCATTGATTTTGTGGCAGGTTTGGCATTCCTCTTTTCATTGGCATGGTGTGAAAGTGGAATCTGTACCCTCTTAAAAATTATGTCTAGGACACATTTGTCCTTTGTGACAATGTGCCAGTTGTCTGCAAAAAGTGCTAGTTTTCCCCCCAAGGGGGCTGCCAAGAGAGTATTGCTTGGCCAGATGAGGTGCAAGTCATTGAGTTTGTCTTCTGGTGGATTGAGACCTGTCTTCTCCTCCCTTCTGTGTTGTAGTGCCCCACTGGCGAGGTTTGTACTGGGCTTGTGGTTGTCCTCTGCCCCTTGGGCGTCTGTATTTACCCCTCTGTGGTCTGTCAGTAGCTGGAAAGGACCAATTTTTTGTTGGCCAGTTTCTGCTGAAACGAGGGGGTTGTACCTGTAGGAAATCTTTGACTGTCTGCATAGATTTTGCCTTATCCTCCATTTTCTTTAAAACTTCTTCTGCTCTAACTCCAAAAAGAACATCCTGCTGTAAGGGAGCATCTAGTAGTTTTGCTTTAACATGATCAGGCAAAGTTTGTTCCTTTAACCAAGCATGCCTACATATAACGGACCCAGTGACAGCTGCTCTGCAGGAGGCCTCCAAAGAATCAAACCCACATTGCAAGGTATGTTTGCCCACCTGTTCAATGGCTTGTAACAGATCCTGTACTTCTTTTAATTCAGATTGTTGAGGGAGAGAGGTCATTTTTTGCTTTAACTGAGAGATTAGGAATTGCTGATACTTAAGCATGTGAAATTGGCAATTCAGTGCCCTCATAGCTAGTGTGGCTGAGGTGTAAATCTTTTTCCCCCACCTGTCTAGTGCTCTAGAATCCCTCTCAGAAGGTACTGGGTTTTTAGCCATAGAAGCCTTAGCCCCCTTGGGACCCTGGGAGATAGTCTCTGGGTCAGCTACAGGGCTTTTGTAAATAAATTTGTGTGAATCAGGCACTCTATAGTATCTGTCAGGCTTAGCCGGAGCAGGAGGAAGAGAATCAGGGTTCAAACTGGATTCTAAATAGACATCATCCACAATGTCCAAAACTGGAAGGATGGCAAGTGGTCTGTGTTGGGGGAGCAAAAGAAACTCTCTGAGCCTTTTCTTAGAGTCAGAGAAGTCCTGACTCTCTCAATGAAAATGTTCCCTCATAGTGTGTAAAGTTTCCCCAAAGGAGTAGTCTTCAGGAGGAGAGGCTGAGGGAATAGAGTCCTCAGCATCAGAATCTTCATAAGGAGAGAAGGAGTAATCTTGGTCCTCAGAGGAGCCTGAAGAAATGGACACTTGTTCAGAGGATGCATAATCTTCCTCTTGTCTAGGCCTTTTGTCAGGAGGGGGCTGGGAACCCCTGATTAAAGAAATTAAATCTTCAGCCATTTTGAGCATCTGTTTCTTAGGCATGGGGCCTTGAACAGAAGACTGAAGAGCAGGTCTTTTAGATTTAGTAGGAGTCTTCGATTTAGAAAACGTTTTAATGGTGAGAGACGTCGGTCTGAAAACGCCTTCAGAAACCGATGGTGTTTCTGAAGCACTGACATCTTTTGTAGCAATGTCGTCGGAAGGGCCTGAACTAAATGGCTGCATTGGCCTGGTGCATTCCGTGAAAAATTCCGTAGCGGTCTCGGGTTCCAGATCTGCGGTAGTCAGGGGCTGCGTCGGAGCCTCACTGAGTACCAGAGAACCGGAGACCGGGTCAGCCAAGGCTTCGGAATCTGGCTTAGGCCTGGGCTGTCGGTCCTTATCTTTGCGTTTTTTGTGCACGCTGGTAGTCAGTTGCTCCGACAGCATGGTATAGTTAAATTTCCTACTGAAGTAGTGTCGTGCGAAATCAAAGCGTCTTTTAATAGTACGCTTATTAAACCTAGCAGAAAACCGACAAGAAGTGACGTCGTGGTCTGGGCCTAGGCAAGGTATACAATAAGAATGAAAATCCTTATGAGGTATTTGCTTCCCACAAGAAATACAATTGTTAACTTTTTCTGACATCGGTCTGAGGCAAGAAAACTTTCCCCAACGGGGTACTTAGCTTTATAGAAGACTTCGGTCTGAAATTCGAATTCGAAAATCTCAGGAGTTGGCCGACCGGCACTTGCGAAAGTACAGTTTTGTACCTACCATAAATGTAGATGTTCGAAGATCCACATTGCTGCAGTCCTTACACTTGGGTAGTCCGCTGTCCTCGGTCGGCCCGAATATCAAAGTATAAGGCTGACGTCGGTCAAGGCGCATTAGACTGACATCAGGACGTCAGGGTACAAATGCGCATGACCGACGTCATATCCTCAGTCTTTTCTTGCCCCAGATGTCAGAAGACCCTAACAAGAAAGGCCAAAACCCAAAGACAACAAAACCAACAACCAACCACCCTAGCACTAATAATATGTACAATATATACAATATACACAATATTTATAATCCAACCCACACAACCGCCTCTAACTACAGAGGGGAAGGAGGGAGGGTAAATTGGACTGCAGCAATGTGGATCTTCGAACATCTACATTTATGGTAGGTACAAAACTGTACTATGTTCTTCATCTCACATTGCTGCAGTCCTTACACTTGGGTAGAATCCCAAAGCAGAGGTAAGGGAGGCTGGCACAACTATAAAGAAGCAGGAGCTGCCAAAATGCCCTGTAAAATAGCAGTGGCAAAACCAGCCCTAGATTTAGAGTAAAGTGGAAGGTGATAATGCTTAGAGAAAGTATGCACAGAACTCCAAGTAGCTGCCTCCAAGATATCTTTAGTTGCCACCCCCCTTAAAAAAGCTGTTGAGGTGGCAGTAGCCCTAGTGGAATGAGGCCTAATCCCAGCTGGAACCTCCTTGCCATGATGGGAATAACAGAAAGCAATGCAAAACCCAATCCACTTAGAAATAGTTTGTTTTGACACAGGCTTGCCCTGAGAACTCAAAGCAAAAGAAACAAATAACTGCTGAGACTGCCTGAACCCTTTAGTTCTGCTCAAATAATATCGCAACTGCCTGTGTATATCCAAAGTGTGCAAAATCTTTTCCCCTTTATTTTGGGGGTTTGCATAAAAGGTAGGCAAATGAATAGTTCGGTTTAAAGACACACTAGAAACCACTTTAGGCAAAAAGGAAGGATTAGTACGTAAAGATACCCTATCCTTATGGAAAATTAAGAAAGGCTCAACTGCCATAAGGGCCTGTAATTCAGAAACCCTTCTCGCAGAGGTAATGGCTAACAAAAAAGCAGTCTTCCATGATAAATATTTCAACTCAGCAGTAGCTGCAGGCTCAAAAGGTTGTAGAGTGAGTTTCTCCAACACAAAATTGAGATCCCAAGCAGGAGTAGGAGCTCTCCGTGGGGGTCTTATATTCTTTGCCCCTCTAAGGAATTGCTTAAACAAAGGATGAGAAAACAATGGTGGGTCACAATCATAGTGAGCAGAAATTGCTGCAGCATGAATCTTAATAGAAGAGAAGGACAAACCTTTGTCCAGTAACTCAGTAAGATATTGAAGAGCCACACTTAAATTAGGCTTAGAAACATCAAATGCTTTTGCTGCACACCAAAATAAAAATCTCTTCCATTTATCTGCGTACACTTTCCTTGTACTAGGCCTTCTGGCTTCCAAAATAACATTCAAAACTTGCTGTGGAAGCTGAAACCCTCCAGGGTTTAAAACAGAATATGCCAGGCTGTCAGGTGAAGAGAGTGAAGTTTGACATTGAGTAAATGACTGTTCTCCTGAGTCAACAGGTGTGGAATCGAAGGTAAAGGCCATGGAGGCTCCCGTACCAGACTTCTCAGTAGTGGGTACCAATGTTGTCGAGGCCAATCTGGAGCTATTAAAATCATCTTTGGCTTGTCCTGTCTGACCTTCAGAAGTACCTTTGGGAGGAGAGGCAGAGGTGGAAAGGCATACACATGAAGATTGCTCCAATTGAATGAAAGAGCATCCACTTTCCAAGCTGTGGGATGAAACCTTTTTGTGCAAAACTTTGGCAGCTGGTAGTTTAGTGGAGAAGCGAACAGATCTATGTCTGGAGTTCCCCATGACACTGTCAATTTCTGAAATACATGAGGATCCAATTTCCACTCGTGGGGATCCATAATTTGTCTGCTCAACACATCTGCTAAGGAGTTCTGTGCTCCCGGCAGAAACCTTGCCTGAAGATTTAGCTGTAAACTGAGAGCAGTCTCCCACAAAATCATTGCTTGTCTGCACAGAGGATAGGAATGTGTTCCCCCTTGCTTGTTGATGTACCACATGACAGTTGTGTTGTCTGTTAGAATCAACACCTGCCCTGGAAGAAGTAAATCCTTGAAAGCTATTAATGCAAATTGGACTGCTAACATCTCCTTCAGGTTGATATGTAGATGCAGAAGTCTGGCAGGCCACGTGTCTTGTATCCACTTTCCATTTAGATGAGCTCCCCAAGCTTTGTCTGAGGCATCTGTCGTTAGAATCTGACTCGCCTCTGGCCGGGTCACAGAGAGTCCCTTGTTTAGGTGACATTCCTGAGCCCACCACAAAAATTCCTTTTGAATGCAAGGTATTATCTGAATGACAGTGTCCAAATCTTGGCAGTGCTGTGTCCATACATTTTTGAGATACCATTGTAGCTTCCTCATATGCAGTTTGGCATTGGGAAGCACCAGAATACAAGATGCCATGAACCCCAAGGCTTGAAGGACTGTCCTTGCAGTCAGCCTGGACTGATGAGACAATTGATGGAAGTAAAGAGAAAGATTCTTTTGTTTGTCCAGGGTCAAAAAGGCCATCTGGGAAGCTGTATTCAGTCTCACACCCAGAAAGCACATGTCCTGAGAGGGTACTAGACTGGACTTTATTTCGTTCACAGAATACCCTAGGCATCTTAGCACTGCTATCACATAGTGTAGATGATGAAGAAGCTCTTCTTTTCCTTGAGCCAGAATCAGACAATCGTCCAAATAAGGATAGATCTGTATTCCTCTTAGCCTGAAGAAAGCTATCACTGGAGCCAGTACCTTCGTGAATACTCTGGGCGCAGTAGATAAGCCAAAGGGCAATGCAGAGAACTGATAATGAGAAGTCCCAGCCGAAGCGTAGATACTTCCTGCAACTTAGCCTGATAGGAACATGAAGGTAAGCCTCCTTGAGATCCAGAGTCACCATCCAATGATATTTGCCCAGCAGAGGTAAAAGCTGTTGTAACGTCAACATTTTGAACTTGGGAATGTCCAGATAAGTGTTGAGGATAGATAAATCCAAAATTGGTCTCCACGTGTTCCCCTTATTTGGTACTAGGAACAGGCGAGAATAAAATCCTAGGCCCACTTCTGACAGAGGGACCGGCTGAATGGCTCCTATTTGGAGTAGCAGAAAAATCTGTTTGTGAGCCTCTATTCTTTGCTGAGGAGGAACGTCTGGCATGCCTTTGAAAGGAGGCAAGGTATGGAAATAAAACCTGTAACCTTGGTGTATAATATCCAATACCCATCTGTCTTGGGTAATCAAACTCCAATTTTCTTTGAAAAGTGCCAACCTTCCTCCCAAAGGTGCTGCTAGCCGAGAAGGCTCTGGCAGCTGAAAAGGTAGGTCATTGGGTCTGTTTATGAAAGGACTGACCCCTGCCCTCACCCGAAGACTGTGCAGGTGAACTCCCTGTTCTAGACCTGAAAGAGCCCTGAGCTCTGCCCCTACCCAGTCTAGACCTGCCCCTAGACTGGGAATCATAAGAAGGATACGTCCACCCCTTAGTAGGCCAATTTCTGCTAAACTTCGGAGGCTGAACCTGCAAAAAATCTTTAACAGTCTGCATAGACTTAGCCTTGTCTTCCATTTTCTTTAAGACTGCCTCAACAGGTGAACCAAATAACACATCAGATTGTAAAGGAGCATCCAAAATCCTTGTCTTAACATGGTCAGATAAATTCTGATCCCTCAGCCAGGCGTGCCTGCGAAGAACTGACCCTGTGGCAGCCACCCTAGACGAGGCCTGTACAGCATCAAAACCACATTGCAAAGAATGCTTACCCACTTGTTCAGAGACATGTACCAAATCCTGTAACTCTTTACAGTCAATACCTTCCGCCAGAGCATCTACCTTAGACTTTAATTGAGACAGTAGATAGTTTTGGTATTTCAACATGTGAAACTGGCAATTTAGAGCCCTCATAGCTAGGGTGGAAGACGTATAAACTTTCTTTCCCCATCTATCCAAAGCCCTAGCCTCTTTATCTGGAGGAACCGGATTTTTAACAACAGAAGCCTTAACACCCTTAGGCCCCTGAGTAACAGTTTCTGGGTCCACCCTAGGACTCTTAAAAAGAAACTTATGAGCTTCAGGCACCCTATAATACCTATCCGGCTTAACAGGAGCAGGAGGCAGGGAATCAGGATTAAGAGAAGCCTCTGCAAACACATCCTCCACAACATCCAGAACAGGAGGTATAGCCAAAGGCCTATGCTGGGGTAAAAACAGAAATTCCCTAAGCCTTTTCCTGGAATCAGAGAAATCCTGACCTTCCCACTTAAAATGCTCCCTCATGGAATGGAGGGTCTCTGAAAAAGAAAAATCCTCAGGAGGAGAAGCAGAAGGAGTAGAATCATCCACATCAGAATCAGAATAAGGGGAATACTCCTGCAAGTCTTCAGCCGAAGACTCTGAAACATCTGAAGCCTGCTCAAAACTCCCCAACTCAGGTTCCACCCTAGGCCTCTTATCAGGAGGGGGCAAAGAACCTCTAATTAAGGTAATCAAATCTTCTGCCATTTTAAGCATATGCTTCTTGGGCACAGATCCTGAAGAACTAGGAGTGACACCAACTGAAGCTAAACCTGGCCTGCCTCTGGGAGAAGCCTTGGAAACAGAAGGCCTAACCACCCTAGGAAGGGAGGGGAGTACAGAAACCTGAGAAGCCCCTTCAGCCTGACTTGCCTCCTGAGAGGCCACATCCTGCAATAACAAGGTCTCCCCCTGGGCCTCCAGAGAAACCTCCGGTGGAACCACCGGCTCCACCGATACCTCTAAAGAACCGGCGTCCGGTACGGACGACTCGTCTACCCTGGGCTTAGCTGCTTTATCCTTGCGCTTCTTTGAAGAAGCGGACAGCGGAGCATCCGACGGCATAGTGTAATTGCACCGCTTCCCAAAGACTAACCTGGCACAATCTAACCTTCTCTTAATAGTGCGCTTATTGAATCTAGCACAAAAGCGACACCTAACAACGTCGTGCTCAGGCCCTAAACAAGGAATACACAAGGTATGATAATCTCTATGCGGTATCTGTTTCCCACAAGAAATACAATTATTCACTTTTTCTGACATCCGGTAAACCACTGAGGCAAGAAAAAAGCAAAATATTCCCCAACGGGGTACTTAGCCAACTTTGACTCGGTCTGAAACTCCGAACTCGAAAAATTTCAGAACGCCGAACGGCACTTGCAACGCTGCTTCTGCATCGGACCATGCAGCAAAAAAGACTGAGGATATGACGTCGGTCATGCGCATTTGTACCCTGACGTCCTGATGTCAGTCTAATGCGCCTTGACCGACGTCAGCCTTATACTTTGATATTCGGGCCGACCGAGGACAGCGGACTACCCAAGTGTAAGGACTGCAGCAATGTGAGATGAAGAACATCTGCTTCTGCTTCGGGCACCGCGCGGCAAGAAAGACTGAAGAAAATGGCGTCGGTTGCAATATATATACCCCTGGTGCTCTGAAGTCAGGGAAGAGGCGACAGCAACCGACGCAGGACCAAGACTTTGGAATTCTGGCCGACTGCGGGACTGCCTGACGACAGGATAACCCAAGTGTGATGACTGCAGCAGGGTAACACGATGAACATCTGTGGAAGCCTATCAGAACTTCAGGAAGTCTAATGCAGCCCATATGTCACAAAGACAAAAAGCAGTATATGCACGGTGTGACTGATGTGAACTGCTTACTGGCTTGGAAGGAGAATGCAGATGATGTTTAAGTTCATAGGTATGTACTAGGCTATCTGCCCAAGGGCATTTATAAGCCTAGCCAGAGTGTGTCAGCTTTCGCCACCCCAATTATTAATTAACTGAGCCTCTGTCAAGAAGAGCCAATGAAGTGATCCCGGGGTGTATTTTCTGTTACCCATCCACTCGTCAAGGTTTATCTTGAAGAGTGTTAGTGAGGGGCTCTGTCTAATGTGGTTAGGAATTTTGTTCCAAAGCATGGGGAGTCTCTGTGACAGGAATCTATCCCTCCAGCAAGTTCTATTTATTGTTGTGGTAAGATTTAGCTCACTAGAGCGAGTGGCTCGCAGTGACTTGGATTTCTTTAGGTGGAGCATGTCCATCAATTCTGAGTTGGACATGGCTTTGTAAGTCAGGCAGATATCACCTCTGAGTAAGCAATATGCCACTGAGTACAGCCGGAGTTTTTCCAGTAGGGCTGCATAGGACATATGTTTGAGGCCAGTAATCCTCTTGACGAGGTACTTTTGTGATCTTTCCAGCTGTTGGAAGTGTCTTGTGAGGTACATCCCAAATAGGGCATTGTACTCTATGATGGGTCTGATGAGTGACGAGTATAGGGACACTATAACCTCTTCATTTCTAGATGCAAACCCTTTAGTAATTAGATGGGCTACACAGAAGGATTTCCTAACTACTTTGGCAATATGATTGTCAAAGGAGAGATTACTATCTACCTGGGTCCCCAGATTTCTTATTACCTCTTCCGTGTTAAGGGGGCTGCCACCTATGTGGTAATTCATGGGTGTTTTGTTTTTCCCAAACGGGATGACTATGCATTTTTTGGAATTTAGCTTGAGACCATAACTTTGACACCAGGTGTCCGTCTCAGTAAGGCCCTCTTGGAGAATGCCCGTGTCAGCCAGAGAGTCAATTATGGCTCCCAGTTTGCAGTCATTGGTGAACTTGGTTAGCCATAGTCCTCCTGTGTTTGCCTGTACTTCTGAGAAGTATATGCTGAACAGTAGGGGTCCCAGGACCGAGCCTTGTGGGACACCACTTGTGACTGGTTTAGAGTCGGAACTGGAGCCCGCTATTCTTACCATGTGAGTTCTGTCTGTAAGCCAGTTGGCAACCCATCTCATGATGTAGAAGTTTATGTTCAGGCTGGTAAGTTTTTCTATAATTCCCGAGTGGGGAATGGTGTCAAAAGCCTTGGCGAGGCTAAGGTAGGCTGTGTGAACTACCTTCCCCTCATCTATGGCCTTGGTGGCTGTCTCAAAGAAGTCAACCAGGTTTAGTAGGCATGATCTGCCGAAGTGGGTCAGGTCAAGTGTTTGGAGGTTCCCAATGTCTTTGTTAATGAGTTCCATGATGATGCGCTCCATAGCCTTGCAGACCAGGCTAGTCAGGCTTATGGGGCAATAGTTACCAGGGACAGTTATGGCCCCTCCTTTATGGAGCAGAATAACCATTGCTGTGCGACATTTTATGGGCACATAGCCTGTGGAGAGGCTGAGGTTGAACAGCTTGCTTAGGTGGGGGGTTAGTTCATTCTGTAGTTCGTGCAAGACACAGCCTGGGACACCATCTGGTCACATTGACGCTATGTTTTTGGCTTTTGAAAGGGCTGTTTTCACCTGTGCGTCTGTGATTTCCGGACACAACACTTTTCCGGTATTGTTGTGGGCCCTTTTGGGGGTGAGAGGGGGGTGAAGTCTGCACTGAATCTATCTGCCAGGATGTTGGCAATATCAGTAGGTTCAGTATATTTTGTGCTATTTTGCACTAGCTCAGAGCATATCTGCCAGTTGCCACTTAGATTCTTGAAATAGCTAAAGAAGGCTTTGTGGTTATCTTTCGAATCCTTGGCTATTTTTCTTCCAAAGTTAGCCTTGGATGATTTTATGAGGGACCTTAGTTTCTTACTGATACTGATCAGGGATGCCTTTCCTTCTTGGGATTTGCTTTTTTTCTGAACTAGTTTCCTCCTTCTATTGTATAGCCTGTTTATGGCAGGGGTCCACCAGACTGGTTTCCTTCTCTTACGGGAGTGAGTCTTGGTTTTGCTAGGGATGGCACGATACATGTATCCTTGTAGGTACTCAGAGTGCATTTGTAAAGGTTCCTGCATCTTGGACACTGTTATCCGTTAGCGTGGGGGCTGTGAAACTTACCACCTCTGTCTTAAGTAAGGTGAAGTTTGCTATAGAAAAGTTTTTCACTGTTGTTTCCTTGGTTAGAGGTGATGGTGTGGTGTGGACATCCAGAGTGATTAGTTTATGGTCTGATCTAACCAATGATGGGTTGATCTCTGGTGCAGAACACCTATCGCCCATGTTGGTGATGACCATTTCTAACATGTTTTCATCTCTGGTAGGGGAGTTTACCAGCTGATGCAGGGCATTTCAGTTGATAAATTCCAGAAACGCTGGACCTGGGAGTTTGTACTTGAGTAGTTTTCCCAGTTAATGGTAGGGTAATTGAAATCTCCCAATATCAGGGTGTTCGGTAGGACCTTCATGTTTTCCAGTGTCTCCAGAAAGGCGGCGTGGTGGTCCTGGGTCATTGAGGGTGATCTGTAGCAGGCCACAATTTGCATTGCAGATTTGCCTAATGTTAGTTGCACATGGATGATCTCAGAGGTATCATGCTGCGCCACTAACCTGGAGGTGTAGGTATCCTTGATGAATATGGATACACCCCCTCCTTTTGTGTTTCAGTCCATGTTCTGTGGCCGAAATGTGTGGTATGAGTTGTAGCCCGGTAGTGCTGGGGTGCTCTGTGGAGTCTTGAACCAGGTTTTAGTTACTGCACAGATGTCGACGTTCTCCATACTGAGGAGTGCTTCGAGTGCGTGCATTTTGAGATTTAAACTCCTGGCATTGAGTAGCATAACCCTCATTTTTTTATTTGTGCTGTTTACAGAGGTGGGTTTGACTTTGAGGCTCGCCTAAAAAAGGCACTATGGTGGCATCAAGAACCTTAGCCAGTATTTGAAAGCCTAGGGGTGACAGGTGCAAGCCGTCTCTTGCGAAGCAACGAGGCTTGTCAAGCAGGTCGTCCCAGGCTGACAGACACTGGATCCCCTTTGAATGACACCAGAAGCTTAGCCTATTCTTGAAATTTATTATTTTTTCTTTATACTGTGGTATCATTCTTGGTGAGGGCAGGATGCTACTCAAGGTCAGGGTCATACCCGCCTGGGCTACATGACCAGAGAGCTCTTCCATGTCTCTTTTCATGTAGTCCAGGGAGGTACATCTCAGGTCATTCACACCAACATGAACAATGACAGAGTCATATTTGTACTTGTTCTGGAGTGACCTGAGTGCTTGTGTTATGTGGTGGATTCTGGCTCCCGACAGGCAGCTAACAGTAACCTTCTCCTTGTCCAGCCTTGTGAGTGAGGCGCCAGTGTGCCTGACTACTGAGTCACCTATTACTAGTGCATTAGGTATGTTATTTTGCCTTAAGGGCTGTGATTGTGCGGCACATTGATTTTGTGTTTTATGTGTTGTCCGGTTTGTGACGGGAGGTGCAGGTTTTGTGGGTATCTGCTTTGGAGCTCTCTGATGCTTTTGCAGGTTTTTATTTAGAGCCTCCCAGTATGATTTCGTGTATTTTTTTGCCAGTGCTGGTTTAGTAGGTCTATGTGAGGCTGGAGGTGTGGTGCAAGTGTTAACCTTCTCCTCATGACTGCTTGTTCCAGTCTTGGGTGGAGAGAGCTTAGCCTCCAATTTAGCTATATAATTGCATCTCTCGCATATGTTATTTTTTTGTGGTAGGAGGAGAGGGTTGTCTGTGTACATGAGGCAGTTGTAACTGCCTCAGGATACCCAGGTTTACCAGCTGGACTGGAGAGTATACCTGAAATTGCCATTTGGTCATGCCTGAATAGTAGGGTGAGCTGCTTGGTTGGTGAGGGGTGAATAATGAGCCTTGTCCTGCTGAGCAATCAAGTCTCGGGGTATATTAGTGCTTGCTATTAGGCCTGAGCAAGTGCTGGACTGTAGGATGCTTTTTAAGTGCTTAGGTTGAGATTTAGACTACTTTCAAGGGAAAAACTGAAGAGGAGACTTGGTGGAGCCGGGAATAATTTAGCCCTAGCTAACTGGCACTGCCCGGATGTGCAAAACCATGCAAATGTGGTTTTTACAGCAGGGAAATGAACAAGATAGAAATTAGCCCAAAATGGCCTATAAACTACTAAATTCTGGGCTGGAACCACTCTTCCAAGGACAGATGGCTGCTCAAAGCTCCCTCTCTCACAAGTGAGCAGAGAAACCTCCTTCTATCCAAGTAAGGTATGGGCAACTCAGAAACTTGTAACACAGCCCTGAATTTAGCACTCGCCTGAAAACTGGACTATACTAGCATAGAAAGGTGGGAAACAAGGAAACATTTTTTTGAAAAGATAAGGCAAAAACAGTAAAAAATGCACTTAAAACAGCTTTAAACGACTACAAACAGCAAAAAACACACTTAAAACAGCTTTAGATGACTACAAGCAATCAAAAAAGGCTTTTAAACAAATTACCCAATTAACCAGTAAAAAAAATCTCAAAACTGAGTCCTACTCCTGTAGTCTTCAATCAGACAAGTTCTAACTGCACACTCCTGCCACTGGGGTGCAGGGGAACCTTCTCCAAAAAAGAAGGCCTGGTTTAGTGCTCAAGTTATACAAACAAAGCTAGAGTCAGCAGGCCTGAATCTAGTTTATGCGACAGCAAACAAGGCACACCAATTTCAGTAAGAAACAGTCAAATATACAGGTACTATAAGCCTCTAACCAGAGATTCCCAGCTCAGAAGAGCAGATTCCAGTCTCTCCTCCCACAAGAGTGCAGACCACAAACCTTCTTAATGTAAAATGACTGGCCTGAAGCCCAAGTACTTAAACTAGAACTAATACACTTTTAGAATAACAGACACTGAGCCTTCAAATCAGCAGTTCCCAACTTAGAAGGATGTAAGCTACCTGTCCTGCCACAACAGTGCAGACCACAAATCTACTTAATGTAAAACAACTGGTCTGAAGCCCAAGTGCTTAAACCAAAAGGCTTAGAATGATAGCTACACTTTAATCAGGTTAGTACCAAGCAGTAATAAATACAATTGAATAGTTTTAAGAAGGCCTGGATTAGTGCTCAAGTTATACAAACAAAGCTAGATTCAGCAGGCCTGGATCTAGTCTATGCTACAGCAAACAAGATGCACCAATTTCAGTAAGAAACAGTTCAAATATTCAAGCACTATAAATAAGCCTTTAACCAGAAATTCCCAGCTCAGAAGGGCAGAGTCTAGCCTCTCCGCCCACAAGAGTACAGACCACAAACCTTCTTAATGTAAAATAACTGGCCTGAAGCCCAAGTGCTTAAACCAGAACTAATACACTTTTAGAATAACAGACACTGAGCCTTCAATCAGCATTTCCCAACTTAGAAGGATGTAAGCTACCTGTCCTGCCACAACAGTGCAGACCACAAACCTCCTTAATGTAAAACAACAGGTCTGAAGCCCAAGTGCTTAAACCAAAAGGCTTAGAATGATAGTGATACCAAGCAGTAATAAATACAACTGAGTACTTTTAAGATGACGCAAAAGCAAAATAAAGTAATAAAGTAGGAAGAAACACACATACAGTGAAAGCAGATGAATAAAGTGCAATTTTTTTTTTTTTTTTGAGTGAGCAAATGAGATTGGCCCAGGAGGAGTATCCAAATGCAAATTTACAAGAGGGGCGGGCAGTTTCAAAGCCACCAAGATTAACACCAAAACAAAAGCAGGGAGAGTGGATGGGGAACTAACTGAAAAAACAGAGCCACAACTTCGAGCTAGATAGTATTCACTGCAACACAAATAAATCAATTTAAATGCTGTATTAGTTGAAAAAAGTGCAGATAAAGATTTACTTAAATTCACTTATACGTGGTCTGAATTACTTAAGATGGACTGAGTGCTCAGTGGGACCAGTAAAGTATATCATCAGTTACCACATTTGTAGGCATGAAGTGATTTCCAGATGGCTGCTTATTGCTACGTACACAACTGAGTTAATCAGGTGTTGACATACATTCTAGATGGTGAAATCAAGTGTCCGCCAGATGCAATGCTTACTGGGTATAACATTGTTGGTAGCTATAGTAGTCATCTAATATATACTTGTTACCAACAGAAAAGGGTGAAACCTAAACAATCACCTGCATGCCACACAGGGGAAGGCTAGTTAGCAGAATGCTGGCAAAAGGTGATGTGGTGGCAATAAATTAGAAAAGATTATCCTGCTTTCTGCAAAAGCCACAATCAAACCCCATGCATTGCTCACTATTAACACTACATGCAGCCTGCATGGCCAAAAGAATAGCTCAGAATGCTGGGAGTGTCAAACATGCTTCCAAACAACTTGTAGTACTGGTGACCCTGTTACAAAGAGAGAACTGAGACCTTCTATTAATATAAATGCAGCATATAGGTATTATATTTCTTTCTAGAATACAGTTTGCTGTCAGCAACACTGAAGAGCAATATATCATTGATCTGGCATCTTACAACAAGATGTGGTGGCCTTAAACTTTAAAAGGAGATTGATAACTCAGAGGTATTGTTAGAAGTTGCTTTTCTTCTAGTGATTGGTGAACCTATAGTACTATCCAAGCAGTGTGAACACTTCAAAAAGGAAGTAAAGGTCATTAAAATAATCTTATAAAATGTGTACTTAATAGCCAAACTCAGCCACCCTGACAAATACAGTAAGAGAAAAAAAAGTGTGCATTCTGAATTCCCCGTTGTGAAGATCTGCTATTGGGATACTTCAAATTCCCTCTCCTTGATGTCACCCAGCTTATTTTAACTGGCATCTGAACCCAGGCCTTCAGTTTGAGTGAAGGTTCGGAACTACCACTTTAGCTCGCAGTGTCAGTAAGCTGGTCTAAGCATGCTCAGTTGAACTTGTCTACTTACAATGGTGGGAGGTGAGAAAATAGTGCTACTTATCTTAATTATTACAGTACTACTAGCCTTTGTATAAATATTGTTCTACTGGTTATGAGAAATGCTGATAAAGCAGACTTTAAAGTTAACTTACAAAACTTACTCAGATGTGCATACACATAAGTCTACATATCCAAAAGTGAATGTAGCACAAAATCCAAGCATGGTCTTACATCCCTGCTGCATGAATTAAGTTCTTATATCCCTCAACTGTAGCTCCCATTAAAAACGGACTTATTATTTTAACTTATTCGGCTTTGGTTGTCTAGAGGTTCTGAGTGGGTGGGTCTCATTTTTAACAGAGACTCAAGGAGAACAGCACTCCAGTTATTATACAAAAATTCACATTTTGTTACACTAAGTTCTACACATTCTAACACAGACATTTACACACAAAATTTGCTTGTCATGTGGCCATTGTTTCTTCTCTCTCAGAAATCAAACTACAGTGAAGGTATGGGGGTAGGTTTTATTTATATGATGATATGCCATTGATAATACTAAGGGCTTCTTGTAAACATGATGCTAGATGGTTCCGTAATATGCTGCCACATTTGTTTTTCTAGTTAGCAAGTCTGTCAGAAAAATGTCCTCTAGAGAAAAGTGCAGGATTGAATTAGTCTGGAAAAAGGACTTGGGGAACAGGTTAGGAGTCAAGGCACCACCAAAGTTATAGTAGCTACAGTGCAAATGTTACATCTGCAAAGCTACAAACACACCGTTTGGAGGACTACTTCTGGGCTAACCTGTCACAGTGGTACCAGATCAGCCATAGACAAACATGAGATTATTCCCAAAAGCCATTACCTCATGCACAGTGTACACAAGTGACAGCTTCAGAGAGCTACTGAGCATATCTGGTGTATTCAGATCAGAGCAGGTTGCTATCCATAAAATTGTAAAAAAGCATTCAGGTCACAAACCTTTCAGTAACCTTTATTACTGTGCCTTTTACATCCCTTTTAAAGTTCAGCTGCACTGTGGATAAATGTATTATTTAATGGCAGGCAACAAAAGAAGGATACTGCTGCAGCATAAACATTGTAATAAGTCTATAAAACACAAAAGGTCTGAAAACCTATCAAAGAAACCATCTTTTCACTGTGAAAACAAAGGATGAATGCACTAAAAAGGATCAAAAATATGGCATACAAAAAGATGCATAAAGAAGCTTTGTTTAATTAAAACCTTAAAAACCTTAAATACAATCTACAATCTAAAATGCATTACAGTTCTTTTCATGATGGATATTTTTAATGGCCTTTTCTACCTGGTAATCAGCAAACTATGTCTGAGGCAACAAAAGGGCAAGTCTTAATGGCCATTAAGACATAGGTCAGTTATCCCAAGTAATAATGTTTTACGCAGGTACACATCTGTGTGATTGGAGGCGGCAAGTCTGTAATGGTTGTCTGTACCACTGATATCTCACAGGATGGGGTAAACAAAATTTTCCTTCCCTGTGGCACCCTGGCCACTGCAGAAAGTCTTGCGTCTCAACAACAATAGTAGTAGTAGCTAACCTGAGCTAACATACACAGATAGCACAAAAGGACTACTAGTGTGAAGAGCTCAGGCTATAGAAAACATCTAAAAATAGATTGCAAGTCCCGTTCTATTCTAAAGAATTAAACCTATGAAGAGATTAACTGTGCTCCAATAGGGAGTGAGAGGAGAAAGGGTGAATCACCCAATCAGCGAATGGTTTCACAGATAGTCAGCACTTACAGTAAATCAGACATTCCAAAATCACATGCTCTAACTTAAAATAGAATTCCTCTTTCTCATACACAGCTGATAACTGTAGCATTCTGGCAAGTAGTTTCAGCAACTCAGCAGGTTTTAAAGCACACTGTCAGCTGCCTCAAATACCACTGGGCATAGCTTCTAGCGTTCAGAGGAACCCTCACGTCCCATTGCCATCTGATCATGACATAATCACATCAGTACTGCTCAACTGGTAAAAAAATCATAAAACACAGTGACACCTCATTTCTAAACAGAGTATGCAACTGGAACCTGCAGATGTTAAGAAGTATCTAGTTATATCACTATTTGTGGCTAAAAGCCAGTTCATAAACTCTGGAGATAGCAGAATGGCCTTAGTACTTTGGTTACTGGAAGCATGACTGATGACATTCAAGGATATGGTACTGCCCAAGCAGGAGAGTAAAAATGCTACCAAAAGTACATGGCAACATCAAAGCTTGTTATTTCAGTACTTTGTCTAAGCAATCAAAGAATCTTTCAAAACCATCAGACTCTCAAGGGATTGTGTAGCACATATTCATTAACCTTAACTTGTATTCTTGAGAATGCAGAATAAACTTAGGCTGAGAGAGAGAAAGCTCACTATTGCAGATAACTGTCCACTTCTACAACCATGCTTCTTTATAACACGGAAGCTCTTTAAGATCTTTATGGTAAGGTCTTCTGTTTATCTGCTCAGTGAACTTTATTTTCTTGAATCCAGCTTTACCAAGAACCTTCACCTCTGGGACCATAAGAACACTACATTTATAAGTCAAATATTTCCAAAAACAAGATTTCCAAAACAAGCCGGTTTTAACTTTACTGAAGAGAAGTAATGACAGAGAAATGTGTGCCCACATCTTGGGATTCAATATCCATGCCTCACAATACATTTTTTCAAGGTAGTGTGTTGAAACATTTTCATTTCTTCATACATGTTACATATAGGCTCACCTACCCAAGATTAAGTTGAAACTGCTCAAGTCTCAGTAGCATGCAGAAAAAAAAAGATGAATGGCATAATGCTGAACTCTGTTTCCCATAGGAAATCATTGGTGGTGTGGTTTCCAAATGTGCGCAGGCAAAAGGAGGTTTCTCTCTTCAAGTTGGTGTGACTGTGGAATTGGTTTACATAAGTTCAGGGGGTGTGGGGGGGCTTGCAAAGAAAACATTTTATTCACCCTTTTACATTTCAGGCATTTTTCTTTCATTCTTTTGGCACACTGACTTTCAAGAAGTTGACATCTCATAGCAGAACCGACTATGAAGCCTTGGAAAAATAGATAACTGATACATATATATGCACACACATTTTGTTATTTTGTTACATTCTTTCTAGTTATGTACATCTACTAATAAACTTCATTTTACAGCACATAAGATGACGTTTTGATAAGCCAGTCCAGTCTATATATAGTCTTCTTATCACCTAGGAGACCAAACAGCAGATTTTATGTAGATCAAAGATTACTGCAATCAGCAGGATGCAGTGTTATGCACCCCCCTCCAAATGCCTTCCCTAAACTCATTCTTCTAAAAGAACTACTCTAGCCTTCAATCTGGCATTTCAGAGACAGAAAAACTGAATATTTGCAGTAACACAAACCTTAATGGCGAATAAGAAACATCTGTCCCACCTAATCTGCTTATTTCCTTACCCACTGTGTGAGCAGTAGACACCCCTGAATCATAATATTTAATTTTCCCCACCACCTCCACAATAACCATTTTATACACGTTTCATGCATTCTTGAACAAACCACTTTTTTTTAATAATACCTCACTGGGAAGGCAGATAAAAGCAAGTTCCACCCTTCTATGAAATAATACTTCACTGTATCTATCCTGAAGCATCAACAATGTGTCATCTCATTTTCATATTTTGTTTTTCTTTCTTTTTTTGAAAACTGGTGCCCAATTTTGTGTCCTGTGGAAGTCATTACTTCAGGATTGTGATGTGATGTGATTCTGATGTCGCATTCAGCAGTTTTCTAAAATAGCACTTATTTAGGAGGGTCCACTTAAATTTCAGCTGAGAGGTTTTACGATATTAACTTGTTCTAACTAAGTAAGTTAGTTAATTTTAATTACAGTTTAGAGGCTCATGTTGGTGTTAATTTGAAAATGTTTTCATTACTTTATTAAAAAGGAATTTTAAAGTGCATCTGGACTCCATGGATTTCCTTAAAGCCTTGAAGTAGTGTAGTCCTTGCAATGTCCTTAGCCCACTTTCTTTCTTAAAAACTGTTCTTATAAATACAGTATATACATAGTCCAAAACAACAAAGGACGTATCAGCAGATTAAACAAGGCAAATTACCATAAACTTGGCAATTAAAAGGAAAATTCTGACTCAACACAGAATGGACTTTATAGCTAAAAAAAACTGGCTCTATGTGACAGTGACTATTTATTATTTTAAATAAAGTGTTTATTATGTGTTTGTTGAGCCAGTCTTTTTCTATTAACAACAGTATACACATACCAACCAAATTAACCTTGACATGCAGAAACCTGTACTTAGGAGGCCTGTTTAGCGATCTGACAACTGCATTTGAGGTGATGGACCACCTCTGACTGGACACTCGGGAAAAATCTGGTACGGCCAGGAAGTCTTTACATGGCACTAACTTACAAAAAATAACACTCTGTGCGATATCTGGAAACTGTTCATCAGACATAGGAACTTTCAAAGCATGAATTCTACAAGGATCAGTACTCATTCCCTATTCATGTCTCTTTCTACATAAACTCCCTTCCCAATGACTTCTCCACAGTAAACTACACCACATATGCAGATGATTAATTATTGGAGCTGGACCATCCACTACCAAACTTCCTAACATTCCAAAAAAATATCTCAACCTCTGGAACTGATGTCCACAAAAAGCCACTATAATTTGTTCCAAAATGGTAGTCACATGGTTTGGAATATCCAACCAAATTAACACAAACCTGTAATATGTATACCCATAATTAAACATCTTGCAGTGGAAGTACCTTACTGTGTGATTTGATTGCATCTAACTTTCACTTACCATACAAAAATCATTAAACAGAAATAAAAAACTCTGCAAGTGGCTATTGGTTTATTCATGCATAGTTTGTGACAGACAGGAATACTATATATCCCTTGCTATCTCCAGTTGGCTGCCTGCATCTGCCAGAATGACTGTCTTACTAAACACATTATTCCATAAATTGCCCTTTCTCCAGTTACTGCCCATATCCTATTACAAAACTATCCAATAGAGCACTAATTTGTGACTGGCCAGCCACAATGCCCTTAGTGCTTACTGGGCCAACAGTGAACATTGGACTGTGGAAAAGGCTTTTTCCAAAACAGCCTGGTCCCCTGGAGCAGCTTACATCAGAAATTTAGAGGCCGCAGGGACTGCAGGGATTACCCCACATTTAAGAAAAAAATAACCCAACATCCAAAATTATTGATAAGCAGATTTAAATACTGCTGTTAAAGCCTGAAGGCCTGGGATCCTCTGTTTTCTTGCCTATTCTGGGACTTTCAATCATGGAAGTTACTGTAGGATGCTGAAAATATTGTACATAGGCATGATATGGTATTACAGAACATTTTCTTTGTGTATAAATTGCTGTACTATGTTTTAGAATTTCCTGTATTCCTGCACAAATTAGTTATGTAGTCTTAACATTCTTTATTCACCAACACATGTGACTTGTGTATAAACTGCTATGTACCTATTTGTAGGACTGGGTCGAGCACAAGGCAACCTACTGCCCAGCTTAACCTTGGAAAAAAAAAAAAAAAAGATTAAAAAAAAAAAACTCACTCAACTGCTTGTTGAACAACCCTTCCAGTCTGTCTTGGAACCATACCTCTTAACCTGTTAGTGCAAGAAATCTGGACAAAGCCTGACAAAATGGGGGGACAAAAGCCCAAAAATAGGGTCAAATTTTAAATATTGCTTTTATAAACTTAGAACGTTGCTAGAGTAACAAGGATTGTTTTAACATATATTTTCTGAAGGATTTGGAGTCTGAAACTCAAATGTATGTCATTATTTAGTGACTTCAAACCTCAGATCATCCCAGTAATTTTCCAGAATACCACAAATTTTATGAGGAACAGGCCAAAAATATAAGCCAAAAATCTGGACATTCTGAGAAAATCTGTACAGTTGAGAGGTATGCTTGGAACACTCAAAGTGCAGGAGGTTTGTGCATTTCAGTCTGTTTCAGTGACAAAAAAGGAAAAATTGGAGAACAGGTGATTTGTGCCTTTTTCAGCACAAGAGGAGGAGGTATGCCTTTGCAGTACTGGGAGTAGCCTGTGATTTGATTATCTCACGTGTGATTAGAAACTTGACTGTGAAGCATACCATTTCTTCAGCAGTCTGTGATTTGATCTGAGGTGTGTGTGACGGACTGGATTACTATGCCATGTCCAGGATGGATTGGATAACTGCTATTCCAGGATGTAGGCAGAAAAATCACCTTTTCAGGTAAATCACTGGGGATTACATTCAGTCAGTAATGCCAGTCATTAGATTGGCATAGTCATTCTTGCTTAGAAAGATATATATATATATATATATATATATATATATATATATATATACCCTCCAGGAGCACTGTCTAACTGAATTGTTCAGAGTTGCACAGTACACAGATGGAGCTAGAGAAAGTCAAACCCTGTAACTCTGACAACAGGAAGTGCCTCATTACGAGTTTAGAGCCATAATCCACTGCACTAACTGTGAGGACTTCCTTAACTTCTTTGTTTTCTAATAAATCATGGGAGTGACAGTTAATAATGTTAGTCATTAGAGGTTCATAACTGTTCAGAAAATGCATTTAAGATTAAAGTTGTCTGGCACTTAATACACTGAACTGTTAAACTATTTCTTGCAGTTAAAAGTACAGGGCTTGAATCCTTCCACCTCTATTTGCCTACTGTGTGCCTTTGACCAAGAGCATGTTCATGCATCATCCCTGAAAAGGGACGCTTTGTACAGTGAGTTTACCTGGATTGCAAACAGATAAAAAAAACAATTTTGTTTTTAAATGTGGGTGTTTTACCCCTCATTACTTTTGGCTTTGTGATAATGACAGGCATAAATTTCAACCTTTGCAATGGTAAGCATTTTTTTAAGGATACAAAGTTTTTTATTCTAGCAACTTTCCAAGTACATAAGAGAAAAAATTAAAATCTGTTCTTGATTTTTGGTTCTTTGTTTCTGATTTGAGCTAAGAAGTTGAGAGGCTAGGGGTTGAGGGTTACAATGGGTTCCACTGCATGGTTCGGACTGCAGTGAGCTGAGATACATTTCTGGCCCAATATTTATGAATGTACTCATTCGATTGTTCTCAGTCTGATATCGGAGGTGTACAGTCATGCAAATACTTATTTGTGATTGATTGATTGTGTGTGTGCATAAATACTTAAATCCTGCAAACCACAATAGTTATGGTGTACTGGAAGGAACTGATTACAGTAGAGAGGAGCTTTATATGAGCCATGTTCTTTGGTATGATCCATGAATTACTTTCTTTTTTTGTTGACTGTTGACAGTGTATTTATTTAAATGTGAGTGAACTGGACATCATGAAGTCTGCAAACAATGTCAATATTTAACCGTGAATGCATTTTTCATTAACCTTATTTTTTTGCTGGCATATGGGTGTGAACTACATTGTGTTGAGCTACAACAGTCTATCTGCTTCTTAGTACAGATGAGTAAGGCTATGAGCTACTGCTGTAGTGCAGGTTTGATTTCCTCAGCCTTCAATTGTCTGTTTTTGGACTCAGGCCAAGTCACTTCACCATATAGTGTGCTCCTACCACAGAAAAGGGACACTTGCTTTCAGTGGACTGTCCTACGCTGTTATCAAATGCACTGCATATTTGCCTTTTGAATTCCTGTGACCTTCACATAGATGCCAATTAGTGTTTCACTATATGCAGTTTGACTAAGTCCCAGCACGTCTTGTAGTTTAATGGGTTGCCAAATGTATTTTCAATAAATGTGAGTTTTCAGGGTAAGAGAAGTTCACTGTTGCTCATAACAGGTCTGTTTCAGTGTGAGACAGTTTTGTTTAGCAAATGGCTGTAAGTGTTTTTACTGTAAAATTTGAAATAACAGTTTTAAATTAAGCCCAAATCCATGTGATCATTGTAAAAGTTAAAAAACAGGTTTGCACAGTGTTTTATTGTAATTGAGGACAGATAGCCAAGCAATTGGATATTCCTATGGCTGGGGGGGGGGGGTTCCATTACAATGCCTAGAGCCCCATTTGGCCATCATCTGGCTCTTCCTATTTGCTAAAATTCCATTTATTTGCACATTTGTTAAACGTCTGTGTCAATTTGGTTTGAGCTGTGGGTGAAAATTTTTCTCAGACAAGTTTACGGTTAACAATCAAATGTCCAAATAAATGCATTAAGATATTAAAAGCAAAATGGCAAGTTATATAGTTCAGCCACATGTTGCAGCTATGCATTCTGTCCTTTCCTTTTTCTGTCTAAAGCAGCTCTTATCCCTTACCAAGCATTTAAGTACTGAGCAGCTGAAGGGAAAACCTAACCATTACTAAGTACATAAATTAAACATGCAGAGCAGTGAATCATATAACCAAGTGAATGCCTACTATATATTCTGCATTCATAGTCTATGCTAATGGCTACAGTCTAGCTCACCCACTACCAGGCCAAATCTAGTGGTTCTTCAGTTTCCCAAACTGGCATCCCCCTCAACTCAAAGTTTAGGAGCAAAAAATAAAAAAAAAATATTATGCTGTTTTCTACAAATGGAAAAATTTAACAAGCAGCTTGCTACAGGTTATGATTAAATTGCAACACACTGTGTGTGCTTCAGTGCTATAGCCATGACCGCAGATGCATTATTTCCATTCCTTTATGAAGCCGCAATTTCCTTGTGGTTTAGCAATGCTGGTGCTACATTCCTGCACCATCAGCATCCACTGATCATGCCTCCTAACAACTTGCATCCAGTGCAGCCACCCACTTTGCCTGCCACTAGTTAGGTCTTTGTACATGTGTAGTAGTGACATCAACTGTCTGTGGAGATCATTTCAGTATTAGAGTTATGACTCATGGTCTCTAGTGTGCAGTGGTCTCACCCCAACACATACTACATGTGACTATGAAATCCTTGCCCTTTGGTGATGTGAAATTATGTCACTCTGAACCATCAAATTAGTGACTGGTATAAGTAGTAGTATCTCCCATTTTGTGTGTCCACCACTGCAACAAATATTACTTAGATCATTAGCTATAACTAACCTTGTCCTTTCTCTGTCTAAAATACAGGCCACGGAGTGCAATGCTGTAAGCCACAAGATGGTTTATTCTGCAGTCAGCAGCATTGCCATAATGTGGTTTATTCTGCAGTCACAAAGAGCTCCTTCTCATGTATATCAGTTTGTTGTCCCTATCCCTGGTTTACTGCACTGTCATTCACTTTCTGTCATACAAAATATCTAGTCTCTCTTCACCACCAATCTTTATGTCCCAGATGCCACTGCCACAGTTAGTAGGAGGCTAACAGCACAACCCTCTGCCTACACAGTCACAGCTGTGTCATTTCAGAGAGGTTGGGGTAAACTTTCTCTACAAGTAGCATCATGTGGCTATTGTCACCAGACAGGACACTGGGATAACACATAGAAGACTGGCCACTCATCATCCACTATGTTCAGAGCAGGGCAATAAATCTTACACCATAAGTGATGCTACATTATGCAAGGGGCAATTGTGACTGCATGTCTCAGTATGTAGCTATTACAGAATCATTCATTCATCCATTCATTCATCCATTCATTCAACAATTATCTGCTTTATCAAATTCATGGTCAAGATGCATCAGCACTCAGAGTATCTCATAAGTCAGGAATGTGTAATGCATAGTACTATACTCTGTAATGCTGTCTACACTTCACAACAGAGCACAGATTATACACTACAAAGGCATCTGGTTGGTTGATTGGCAGGTTAAAGAGGGACTTGTAAACATCAACACTATTACCCTTACTGGCTAGGATGTTCATCGTGTTACCCTGCTGCAGTCATCACACTTGCGTTATCCTGCCGTCAGGCGGTCCCACAGTCGGCCTGAATTCCAAAGTCTTGGTCCGGCGTCGGTTGCTGTCACTTCTTCCCTGACGTCATTGCGCCAGGGGTATATAAGAGGCATCTGACGCCATTTTCTTCAGTCTTTCTTGCCGCGTGGTGCCCGAAGCAGAAGCAGTTCGCAAGTGCCGGTCGGCCGACACCTGAGATTTTCGATTAGAATTTCAGTCCGAAGTCTTCAATAAAGCTAAGTACCCCGTTGGGGAACCTTTTCTTGCCTCAGTCCGATGTCAGAAAAAGTTAACAATTGCATTTCTTGTGGGAAGCAAATACCTCATAAGGACTTCCATTCCTATTGTATTCCTTGCCTAGGCCCAGACCACGTCGTCAAAGGTTGTCGGTTTTGTGCTAGGTTTAATAAACGAACTATCAAACGCCGTTTTGACTTTGCACGACACTACTTTGGTAGGAAATTTAATTATATCATGCCGTTGGAGCAGCCGATGACCGGCATGCATAAAAAATGCAAGGATAAGGACAGGCAGCCTAGGAACAGGCCAGACTCCAAGGCCTCTGCTGGGCCTGCCGCCGGTTCTCCCATTTTCAGTGAGGCACCTATGCAGCCCCTGACGACCACATGACTGGAACCCCAGACAGCTGCGGATTCTCAAGCGGAGTCTACTAGGCCGACGCAGCCATCTTCATTAGGCCCTTCCGACACCGGAGCAGAAGTAGACCCCGGTGCAGTGGAAACACCTTCGGTTGCAGAAGGTGTCTTCAGACAGACTACACTCACCATTAAATCTTATGCTAAGCTTAAAACTCCTTTAAAACCAAAGAAGACTGTACATCAGTCTACAGTTCAAGGCCCCATGCCTAAGAAACAGATGCTTAAAATGGCCGAAGACTTGATTACCCTAATCAGGGGTTCCCATCCCCCTCCTGATAAAAGACCAAGACAAGAGGAGGATTATGCTTCCTCTGACCAGGCTTCAATTTCCTCAGATTCTTCTGAGGAACATGATTACACTTTTCAACCTTATGAAGACTCTGATGCTGAAGACTCTATTCCCTCAGCATCTCCCCCTGAAGACTACTCCTTTGGGGAAACTTTATATACCATAAGGGAACATTTCCACTGGGAGGGTCAGGACTACTCTGATTCTAAGAAAAGGCTCCGAGAGTTTCTTTTACTACCCCAGCACAGACCTCTTGCTATCCCTCCAGTTTAGATATTGTGGATGATGTTTACTTGGAGTCTAGTCTAAATCCAGACTCTCTACCTCCTGCTCCAGCCAAACCAGACAAATACTACAGAGTACCTGACTCACACAAATCCCTTTATAAAAGCCCTGTGGCTGACTCAGAAACAATTTCCCAGGGTCCTAAGGGAGCTAAAGCTTCTCTGGCTAAAAATCCTGTGCCTTCTGAAAGGGATTCCAGAGCCCTAGATAGATGGGGAAAGAAAATATACACCTCAGCTACTCTGGCTATGAGAGCATTAAATTGTCAGTTTCACATGCTGAAATATCAGCAATTCCTAATGTCTCAATTAAAACAAAAAATGATCACACATACTGAACAGTCTGAATTCAAGGAAATGCAGGATCTGTTGCATGCAGCTGAACAGGTGGGCAAGCATACTTTACAATGTGGATTTGATTCATTGGAAGTTTCCTGTAGAGCAGCTGTTACTGGCTCTGTCATACCTAGACATGCTTGGTTAAAAGAACAAACCCTTCCTGATCATGTTAAAGCAAAATTATTGGATGCACATTTACAACAGGATGTATTATTTGGTGTCAAAGCAGAAGAGGTTTTAAAGAAAATGGAGGATAAGGCAAAGTCTATGCAGACGGTCAAGGATTTTTTGCAGGTACAACCCCCTCGTTTTAGCAGAAATTGGCCAACTAAAAACTGGTCCTTTCCAGCTTCTGACAGATCACAGAGAGGCAAATACAGATGCCCAAGGGGCAGAGGTCAGTCACAAGGCCCTTACAAACCTCGCCAATGGGGTACTGCTACCCAGAAAGGAGGAGAAGACAGGCCCCAAGCGAGCAGAAGACAAACACAATGACTCTATCCTCAAACTACCAAGCAAATCTCTCCTGGCAGCTCCCTTGATAGGAAAATTATCATTTTTTTGCAGACAACTGGCACATCATCACAAAAGACAAATGGGTCCTAAACATTGTCTCTCAAGGATACAGATTCCCCTTTCATACCTTACCAAGGAAAAAAGGAATGCCAAACCTGCCACCAAATCAATGGGCAGAGGCACAAAAACAAATTACAGCTCTCATGGACATGAGAGCCATTCAACAGGTACCTACACAGGAGCAAGGACAAGGATTTTACTCAAGACTCTTTCTAGTCCCAAGAAAGGACAAAGAATGGAGACCCATTCTGGATCTTTCAATTCTGAACACCTATCTGCAAGTACCAAAATTCAAGATGCTAACACTACAGCAGCTTCTTCCTATGCTGGGCAAGAATGCTTGGCTGGTAACGTTGGACCTCAAGGAGGCATACCTGCTTGTCCCTATCAGACAAAATTGCAGAAGATACCTCCGCTTCATTGCAGGTTTAACGCATTATCAATTCTCTGCACTGCCCTTTGGCATCTACTGCGCCCAGGGTCTTCACAAAATGCTTGGCACCAGTAATTGCATTCTGCAGACAAAGAGGAATTCAAATATACCCATACCTGGATGACTGCCTTATTCAAGCAGAAAGCAAGGACATTCTTTTAAAGCATCTGGCATTTGTCAAACACCTTCTAAGTTGCCTAGGGTACACAGTCAACAAAAAGAAATCAAAACTAGTGCCCTCACAAAACATAATATTCCTGGGTGCCAGCTTCAATACAACAGCCCAGATGGCTTATCTCATGCCAGACATGCAACAACAGCTGACTCAATATTTAAAAATAATGGCAACAAAGACCCAACTCCCTGCGAGAAAAATTCTGCAGGCCTTGTGATTCATGGCATCTTGCATACTACTAATACCATTTGCAAAACTGCATATGAGGAAATTACAATGATACCTGAAAAGCGTATGGACTCAGCACAGCCACAGCTTGGAAACAATGATACCACTCATTCCCTGCCTTCAACAGGAGTTTCTATGGTGGGCACAGGCATGTCACCTCAACAAGGGTCAGCCTTTCACCTTACCCACAGCCAGGCAAACTATGACAACAGATGCATCGGACTATGCCTGGGGAGCACACATGGCAGGACAGTGCATTCAGGGCAAATGGACTACAGATCAGAGGCATCTGCATATCAATCAAAAAGAAATGCTAGCAGTACAGAATGCCCTAACAGCTTTCAAGGACCTCTTACACCCAGGACAACTAAAAATAAAGACGGACAATACCACAGTAATGTGGTACATAAACAAGCAAGGGGGCACACATTCCTACCCTCTATGCAGGCAAGCAATGACCTTGTGGAACACTGCACTGTCTTACCAGGTTCAATTACAAGTACAATTCCTGCCAGGAAAGAAAAACACATTGGCAGACTATCTAAGCAGAAACATCATGGATCCACACGAGTGGAAACTAGATCCACAAGTATTTGCAATGATAGCTCAAAAATGGGGATGCCCAGACATACATCTGTTTGCAAGCCCCCAAAACTACCAACTTCAAAAATTTTGCACAAGGACATTCCATCCACAAGCTTGGAAAGTGGACGCCCTCTCATTCAGTTGGAAAACATTAACAGTGTATGCCTTTCCTCCACTGCCTCTTCCAGCAAAGGTACTGCTGAAAGTAAGATTAGAGAGACCACAAATGATACTCATTGCACCAGACTGGCCACGCCAGCATTGGTATCCAATTCTAAGGAACATGGCCCATGACCCACCATGGATTTTACCACAAATTCCTCACCTGCTCACCCAGCGAGACAATCAGATTCTACACAGCCAGCTCAAGACTTTAAACCTGGCTGCATGGCAAATTACATAAACAAACAGCCAACACCTCTATCCAAAGCAGTTATGGATGTCATTCTGGAGGCCAGGAGGCCCAGCACCAGGAAAACCTATTCTGACAAATGGAAAAGATTTTGCGCCTGGAACCAGGCTAAAGGCCAAGATTGAACCAGCTTTTTCAGCTGATTTAAAATTCCTTTCATGGAATACTGCCCTGCTACTAGCAATAACCTCAGCTAGAAGAGTCTCACAGCTACAGGCACTAATGGCAGTGGAGCCTTTCATCATTTTTCATCAAGACAGAGTCTCTCTACGAACTAACCCTTCCTTTTTGCCAAAGGTGGTATCCAGTGTGGCCCTAAACCAAACCATTCATTTGCCCACCTTTTTCCCAAATCCCCAGAACAAAGGAGAAAGACTCCTGCACTCTTTGGACATTCACAGGCAATTACGTTACTACTTGGATAAAACTAAAGCTTTCAGAAAATCTGACCAGCTCTTTGTAGCCTATGCCACAGGATCACAAGGAAAAGCTATCTCAAAACAGACCATTTCTAAATGGATAGGGCATTGCATGCGTTTCTGCTACACGCATCATGGGAAACCGGTACCTGCTAACATTAGGCCCCACTCCACCAGGGCTACAGCTACATCAGCAGCCTCTCTCAGGGAAGTGCCAACCAAGGATATTCTGGAAGCTGCAACCTGGAGTTCAGTGCACACCTTCACCAAACACTGTCACTTACCTCTATATTCTAAGACTAGAGCTGGTTTGGCCACTGCAGTTTTGCAGGGCCTACTAGCTTCTTCTAACCCTGTTTAACTCCACCTCCCATCCTTAGCTTTGGGATTCAACCCAAGTGTGATGACTGCAGCAGGGTAACACGATGAACATAGTACAGTTTTGTACCTACCATAAATGTAGATGTTCGAGTGTTCACCGTGCTGCAGTCCAGGTTACCCTCCCTCCATCCCCTCTGAATTAGCTGAACTTATCTATACCACTCTATCCTATACAACCTCTGTGGTGTATTTGCTTGTGCCTGAAGGTATTGTTTTATTTTTATCTAGCTATATATATATATTTTGCCTACCTATTGGGGGCACCTGACATCTGGGGCAAGAAAAACTGAAGAAAATGGCGTTGGATGCCTCTTATATACTCCTGGCGCAATGACGTCAAGAAGAAGTGACAGCAACCGACACCGGACCAAGACTTTGGAATTCAGGCTGACTGCGGGACTGCCTGACAGCAGGATAACCCAAGTGTGATGACTGCAGCAGGGTGAACACTCGAACATCTACATTTATGGTAGGTACAAAACTGTACTTTTTATCAGGGCATTGAGTTTTGCCTACCTGAAACAGGAAAATAGAAGTGGTCTAAAGTCATGACATAGAAACAAAGACTTTCTGAAAACAAAAATACACCAAATACCAGGAACAAAAAATATTTACGTCAGATGTAGGGCCAGATATATGAGAAAGCAGCAGGGGATGAATATGTGTTACTGAAAATATGACAACTCCAATCGTATTGGAGAAAACAGGTCTTGTACATGATAGATTAAATTACTTGAGATCAGGGATCCTGTGCTACAAATGGCAAGGGTTTACACTTATTTACCAAGCAAAACCTGAGTGAGAAAAGAACCTTAGAAAAAATCTGAAAGAAGTTCTTGTCAATGCCAAATGCTGACTTGTACTGCGTTATTTATTTATTTATATATATACATTTGTTGACCGGGAGTGTCCGACTGGATGTAGGTCCATTTTCAGCGGAGGCCCGGGGAGAAAAGCTCCACAGTTAAAATAAACAGATAGTAGTTACATTGGATTACATAGTGATTAACAATTTACATAGCAATTGCTTACAACATATTTATAGATGAAGAAGATAGTACATCAGTAGACAACTAGAATCTTTATCTGTGAAGTACATAACAGACATTAACAAATGTTAAAATAAGAAGTTCCTGCTGTATAAGTACTAGGCTTATGAGCATCTGAGCTTGCTATAATCAAGGTAGTTAGTGGAGTGGAAAGAAAGGTAGTGGTTGGATGGGGTGGGTGATATTAGAGTGGGAGTTGCAAGGGCATAGCCAGCATGTTTTTAGGTGCGCTTTTAGTAAAGTTTTGAAGTGGGTGCATGATGGTACGGAGGTAATTGTGGGTGGGAGGGAGTTCCATAATTTGGCTATGGTGCAAGAGAATAGTGCTTCACCAGCAGAGTTATTGGCTTTAGTGATCTGCAAGTGATTTTTGTTGCTGGATCTTAGTGGTCTGGTGGTGCGATAGGGTTGGAGTAGATTCTGGAGGGATGGGACATTTAGTGGATAGTGGATGATTTACTAGTTTGAGGGCAAGTGAGAGTTGATACCATTGAAGGAGGTGAGGGAGTTCAAGCCAGCCCAGTTCAGCAAGTGAGAGACAGTGGTGACTACGAAAGGATGCCCCTGTGGCGAATTTGGCAATTTTGTTGTAGCAGGTCTCTAGCTTGTTTAGATTGCATTGCCTTAGGTTGGTATATATTGGAGAGACATAAAGTAGGGTGGAGATAAGGTGGGAATTTGCTATTGAAATCTTTGTTGCTTTGGTGAGAAGATGCTTATTTCTGTATAACGCTCCTAGTTTTTTGTGGACTTTTTTTATGGTCATGGATATGTGAATGTCAAATTTTAGTTTATTGTCTATTTCCACTCCTAGCAATTTGGTGTGTTCAGTTGGGTATATAGTGGTGTTGTCTTTTGCTGTGATGTTAAAGTGAGAGTTGTTTTGAGTATGTTTGGTGAGTTGGAAGATGAGTAGTTTAGTTTTGTTTGGGTTGAGTATTAATTGGGCATCGGATACCCAAGTTTCAACAGAGGAAAAGGCTTCCTGTGTGACTTTTTGCAGTTTGGGTAGGGACTAGGCTGAGCAGATGATGGTCGAGTCATCTGCGTATTGCATGAGTGTGCCATGTGTGGTGGCACAGGCTAGATTATTTGTGAAAACAGAGAAGAGTAGGGGTCCAAGGATGGATCCTTGGGGAACCCCTATGGAGACAGGTAGTTGGGGAGATATGTCATTCTGCCATACAACAGATTGTTGGCGGTCAGACATGTAACTCTGAAACCAGTTGGTGACTGATTGTGAGAAGGATAGGTTATTGAGGACAGAGATAAGCTGTTTGTGTGGGACCATGTCAAATGCTTTAGATAGGTCTAGGAAAGTAACAGAGGAGAGATAGCCATTGTTTTTATGCTGAAGGATAGTGTTAGTAAAGGAGAGTAAGGCAGTGGTGGTGCTATGGTTTGGTCGGAAACCATGCTGAGTATTGGAAAGGAGGTTGTTAGTAAGGAGGTAGTCTGAGACCTGAGAGTGTATGCATCTCTCTAGTATTTTGGACAGTGGAGAGAGAATAGCTATGGGGCGGTAAATGGTTAGTTCTGTGGAGGGTCCACCTTTGTGGAGGGGAATTATATGTGATACTTTCCACAGTGTGGGAACATAACTTTCTGACAGAGATCGGTTAATCAAGATGGATACTGGGTAGGCCAGAGCATCAGCTGCGATTTGTAGGTATTCACTTGGGAGGTTGTCTGCTGCAAATTTGGTAGGTTTAAGTTTAGTTAAGAGTTTTTTTATGCTGGAGGTAGGTACAGGAGAAAAAGAGAAGGCAGTGGGGAGATTAGTAGTTGAATTTGTGGGTTGGAGGGGAGGGGGTTGTGTTGTTTAGCTAGTGATAGTATGGTTTGTGTGAAGTGTGTGTTGAATGAGGTAGCAGTATTTTCTAAGGAGTGAGGGTTGTTAGGAGGAGGGGTACTGGTTTTACCTGGGTGGAGGATGGAGTTTATGCTGGACCAGAATTGTTTGGGGCTGTGTTCGGAGGAGTCTAGGGCAGACTGGTAGTATTGGAATTTGTCCCGTTTTATTAGCTTTTTGACTCTATTGCGTAGTTCTAGGAATTTCTGTCTAGTTGAGGGGGTCTTGGTTTTGCGCCAGTGCTCCCAGGCTTTATCCCTGCTTTTCATTTCTGACTTAGTGGTTTTCTGTAGCCATGGGGAGGGTTGTGCTTTGATTCTGGAAAGTCTTATGGGGGCATGGTAATTAAGGATGCTCAGGAAGGTAGTATTAAAAAATTTAACTGCGTCATCAAGACTGAGGTACTTTAGAGGATGCCAGTTACATTCTTTGAGGGATGAGATGAATGTGAGTGGGTTAAAGTTTCTTTTTTTACGTATCTGACGGTAGACGACAGGTTTAGCTTGGTATAGGTATTTTTTTCAGTAGGAATGTTGGGGAGTGATCACTGAGGATATCTGATAAGCAGCCTGTTATATATATGACTGGGGGCTCTTACTGACTAGTATCCAATCCAGTTAATACAATTAATGGGCTACAGCAGAATGTGACAACAGCAAGACCAATATGATGCAGCAGAGTACAGATGATAATACAATTACAATAAGATCCTAAACGAAAGCACATGCAGAACATAGTAAAAGGCATCACCAGTGGGCAGGACAAAGCTATTTCTTCCTTGTGCAACCAGACCAAATCTGGAATACTACATCCGATGCAAATCACACCTCTGTAATTTCATAAACTAGATGGTGATAGTATAAACAGCAACCAGAAGGTAATTAATATAAACAGGGAATGTAAGGCAGTGGAGCCTTTCAGCAGGACATAGGCACACGGGGGCATCTTAGTACCTTGGTTAATATAAACAAACAAACAAGGCTATTGGTAGTGGGTTTGCAGAGACCATCTGTATAGCTCTAAGAAAGCAGAAATTACTTAAGCTGCACATCTCACCCAACTAAAACTGACATGCTTTAAAAAATACTACACATGTGGTAAGCAGAGTTCACACAGTATTATGCCATTTTCAATGGCTTTGTGAAATATAAGCATGAAAAGAGAACACCTTACTTTCGGTCCACCATAAGGTTTATGGTCAATGTAGTGGAAACCAAAATGTTGAGTGCTAATTAAGCAAACATAAGAAATGACAACATAACTTTATCAAAACAAAAAAATAACCAAAGAAAAATGGTTTATGTTTAGGGGGGGCACTCACACCCCCCATGCAGAGGATACCCATTTTCACCCACACTCTTTATCATGATCATCTCCCAGGCCACCACTACATGTTGCAAAAAAAAACTCTTCATCTGATATGGTGAATTCTTAGAAAGTATTTCTGGCAAGATAGAAATGAAGACTTGTATTTCATTTGATCCTGACTCAGTGTGAACAAATACTTTGCCATGGAGTGCTGCACTATCTGTACTTTGGACACCCCTGATGAGTTCATCATTCTTAAAATAGTATTGATTATGTAGTCAAAGTAATAATATTCAATTTTTAAATGGTGTTTTGACAAAATCTCCAGTCACAAAATTTTAGTTTGCTTTTAAAGTAGCAATGCAAGAACATTTATTTTCTTGAAGTTATCCAGATAAAAAAGGTACATTATAAGGTTTACTTTAAAATATTTGAATTATGTAACTGTAGCTTTGTGTTATTTTTTAGATAAAATGTCAGCATATTCATCACAGGACAGTATGTGACACACTTTTGTACTAATCATTGCCCAGTCCCATTGCTAATGGGAAGTTTTTAGCAGTCGCACATTTTTAACATTTCCTGTCCAGAGTCACCTCTGTGGGATGGAAATGTACAAAGACAGTACAAAGAATCTCAATGATGGTTTGTTGCAAATCTTGTGTACATGTGACAGATTAGTAAGTGATAAGGAAATGGTCAACAGATTAAATGCAGGATTAACATTAATATTTCGTATTTGATAGAATTCTAATGTTTGGCAACAGAACCATAACTAACTCAGGTGGCACTATGTACAGGTCCCCAAACTAGTGCAGCTGACTTTAGCAAATGGTTTGCTAAAATAGCAGTAAGAAGCTTGCTACTATTACTACCAGCTCATCTAACACAAAGCACTTCAGCCAAGTCATAAATGCAGTATCAATTTTCATTTACAAAGCTGTGATACTCTCACAGCTTCTTAAAAAAATCAGTGTCACTATGGGACTCCCATACAATCTGCATCAGACAATGACACCACCTGACAGTACCCTGGTTAGATACCCCACCCCCCCCAGTTATATTTCTATTGGGAGTCTACATCATGAATTCTGAAGGAATCAATGTACTTCTCTACCTTAAAAGTTGATTTTACAGTTGCTGTACATTTTTTTCAAGTTTCTAGGTCAAAATCAGACTTTGGAATGGAAAAAAAAACAAAGACTGCATACCAGTCCACAAGACAGTTCCCTATAGATGTCAGGTAGAAAATTTGGTATAAAATGTTTAATCTCAGAATAGTTATGGGGAAATGTTTGCAAAACTAAATAGACACTCATAACACTGTTGGGTATCAACATTTTGGAACAAAATTTTCAGAGCACTTGAATTAGGTCCTAAATAATGATGTCTTGAGTGCAGTAATTATGCACTGCAGTTCCATATCCCATAGTGATTGTGTATGCAGCGTATGAAATATAACATCTTTAAAAAAAGCTTTCCAGTGGCAGTGACATAAGTTCAGGCCCAAAGACACAACGCTGGAAATCTATGCTCAAAATATAGGGAAATAGAAAAAGGTATTGTTATTCGTTATTATGGAAAAAAATAAATTTACAGATTTCAGGTTGCTAAGGAGCACCAATGGTTACTGGTCAGAAAGAAAGACTGCGCTGTAGGTTTACTGAAAGTATGGAGAGTACTAGGTGGTAGGTCTTCAGTGGAAGGATTAGTGGAAATGTGGGAGAAGTAAAAGACTACTGTTTCATTTAGAAAGAAAACAACTCTGAGGACACTTTTTTCAGAGAACAGACCTTTGATTTACTGAATGGAGTTTAGCAATCTCATGTTATTATATAAGAGCACTGGATGGTGGAGGTAGTGAACTGCATAATTCAGGATGGAAATTTTATGTACATTAGAAATGCAGCTGTGTTTTCCTGTTTATCAAGCTGTTTGTCTGTCTTTGGCGTTTTTGATACCAGGGAACTGGCTATCTCAGTTATCACTGTTACTTCATTTAGTTTTGAATCGTGGGTGGTTAATTACAGTGAGCAGATGTTTGTTTTAAGGAGATATAGTTAAAAATATTACTGGCAGAACTGTTAAGCAGCTGTTTTTATAGAGAACTTGTTTGAATGAGTGGGCAGCCAAATATCATTATAAAAGAGTATTTGATAGCCATATGTTTAACACTGAAGGACTGGAGATTCCCCCATATCACTCAAAATAGGTGGGTGGACTGGGAGGTTACATTTCTAAAAATGGAGCAGTGTGTTTTAGAACCACAGCTTAAGTTTCTAGTTTGCAGAATAAGCTGCTACTAAGCTGCTCTGCTTTGCTAAACAGTATATTGCTGATCACTACAACCAGCAATGAAACTGTTAAGCTGACTGTTGTGGCCAGTCTTTTAGACAGTGCTTCTGAAAGGATTTGCTCAGTTACTACATATGGGTCATGTTTCAAAAATTTATCTAACTACATGACCAAGAAAAAATGTGATCCTGACAATAAATGAGCTGATACTTAAGTTAGCACATTAATCAGCGGAACTAAGCCTTGAACTAGATGTGCTACATGAGGAATGCATAACTAGGGCAAGGATCAGTAGACTCCTACTCCTGAAATACGTGTGCACTATGAAAGCACACAAAAGCACCACCAGGTGGTTAACCAATGGGTTAACCATACAAGCATTTAATTCAACACTGAAGGATGAGGCTGGTTCAGTACCACTGCAAACCATTAGGGGGAGGGAGTTATTTTATCACAGCCTCGTTTAAAGAAGCCATTTTTAACATTCACTTCCTTACTGGTAATATCTTGGGAGTTAGATTTGCAGAGCAGCTCGGTGTGAAACAGCATCTTTGTAAGTAAAAGTGCAGCATTCTTTCTTTTTTTTTTTTTTTTTTTGGCATGCCTGTGGGTGTATGTGTGCATGTTGCAGTATAGCCTTTGTGTATGTGATATAGTGTTCCAGTTCAGTGTGATGGATTGATGAATGTGGAGTTCGGAAAAGTAGTAAAAAAAAATCTACACTCCCACTATGGTTGCAAGCACTGAAGCATTGACTATGTCACTAGTATCTATAGTATATGACAGATCTTTTGCAGAATGATTTTTTGTTATGATGGATTACCTCTGCATACCATAATGCACTCACATTCAAGTTCCTCTCTTCTTTACTTGCACTGTACTCTCATGAACACTGCATGCCAGCTTAGATAATCAGAAATTGATATCCTTGAATATCAGCTACATACGAAATAAAATGCATCTTTAAATAACATAAAAAAGGTATCTTTGTTGTAATCATCACTCAGACTAATAATTAACAAATCTATTTACTGGATAAACTGTCATGTTTTCAATACTTTCAAAAAATCTTACTCCAGTTTTAAAGGTAAATTTATTAAAAGAAATCATCAGCTTTCATGAAAATGCAATCATTAAACTATTTACTGATATTTTAAATCATAACAGTTAATTCATATTTGCTCTGTGAGAATTGCATTCAATTTTTCCATAAGGCAAAGCACTGTTTTTACAAAAGAAGAACCCATCAAATATAAAAATACCAGTATAAAATGCAGTCAATACTTTTACTGGAAAAAAAAATGTTAACTTGTGTGCATTACACTTTACACTTCTATGAAGGAATAAGCATGGACTTCACTATGTGCTAGGACTTGGTTTAGCTATTCAGTAATCCAAATCTGTTACTGCAATGAAAAATGTGATCCCCTTAATAAACAGCATAGCAGATTAATTGCAAAACAAGTTAAAATGTGTAGAACTGTGAACATTTACAACTTTTCATTGCTCAATTTAAATATTTCATATAAACAAGGTTTCAAGTTTAAAATGTTCAAATGCATCCAGTTCTCATACCTTAACTAAGCACAGCACATAATCCCTTTACTGAGTCCGTTAGCACTATTTTCAGCTCAGCATCAAGTAACTGTTTATTTGTACCCTCTTCCCTTCCATGCAAACCCACGTCAGTAAGAAGAAAGAAGTGATGCCTCATAGCTTCATGTTTTACCCAGTTACATCATTTGTAAGTTCAGCAATTACATTCCTGAAATTTGTTACCGTTTTGCCTTTATAAAATCATCTGCAAACACCCTGCCACACACCACATAATCAGCATTGCAATTAACAAATGCTACTCTAATGAATTACTCACTAGGTGGGTGCTTTTAACAGGTGCCCATCTTGATGCACTTTCAGGCTCCACAGATGGTACATTTAAGAATTCCTTTGGCAAGGCAGGAGGTGTTTTGTGTGGTGTACAGAATGAGTACCATTTCACTGCTAATAATTCTGCTTCTGTTAGGCACAACTCTAAGCAAAGTATCTAAAAGAGAAGTAATATTATACAGTATGATGTAATGACAGGATTTAATGCTGGTTGTGTTTCATATCCATCTAATGCACATTTAAGGGCCAATATCCTTACTTGTGATGGCATATAGCAGCACCATGTTATATGATGGCACAGCATTTTGTAACATTAGCTTTTAAAATATCTATAAAAGAATTCAGAGTATTACAACATGGGATATTTAGTTATGCCCATTATTTCTGAATCATTTTATAAAATAAGACATTTGAAGAAATGAACACAAATTTCAAGAAAGGGGACTTATAGTCCCTAATTGCTCTGTCTTTAAAATTTCATTCCCACTCACTAAAGCTAAAACTCCCTTTCTGCTCTCTAAACGTAAAATCCCTGATTGCTCCCTAACCAAAAACGTCACTCCTGCTCCCTAAATCTAAAGCTACCCCATCTCTAAACCTAAATCCCCCTTTGATTGCTGCCTGAAACCCTAACCTGCACTCCCATTGTCTCCTCACAGCTGCCAGACTTAGCTTGCTCGAACTCAGCTACTGTTAACGGGTGAGGTGTGGCAGCTCTTTACATGGCCTGATGCTTGGATACTGGTCTACCTCAAAGCACAAAAAGTACTTTCTTTCCTCTGAAGTACAGCAATGAAGTTCAGCGATACTAGAATTATGCATGATAAACAGGCCTGTATCCGATTATGCCCAACACAATCTCCATGTGTGTGCATGTATGGGCTTGCGCATGGCTGGATGTGTATCAAATGTGAGGGAGAAGCTACTCCAGTCCCACTTCAACACCTGGAATGTACAAACTGTGAGAACTGCAACACTCCAGGGTAACAATTAAAATTTTCAGCGAATATATAGTCTCAGTCCCACACCTGTTTCAGGAGCAAATCTCCCAGGAAGGTGAGCTCCATGAATCTGGATACACATACTTCACCAATTAATATGCTAAAAATATGACTGCTCAATTAAGAAATTCTATTTTTACCAAACTGTTATGGCTACACAAAGTAAGGCAATTGTAAGTCTGTGTCATATTCACACTAGGTGATGTCATAATAAATGGTCTTGAATAACGCTGCAAATGTTCGGTATATCAGACTTCATTGTTATTTGGAATACCATCCATTTATTTTCTTTGTCTTGCACTCAATACTCTGTCCTAGCACAAACTCTTAGAAAACAAAGTGGCTTCCTTAACATCAGCATCTTTGTGCCAAGTAAATCCTGTGTGAAAATGCACTGATGGAGCCTTTACACTAGTCGCCACAGCCACCACCACACACACACACACACACACACACACACACACACACACACACACACACACACCCCTTTGCAATTGCTTCCAACTTTACTGTCCCCAGTACAGACCTCGGAACTGGGACTTCCATGGCAGTCAACAGGTTGGGAAAGGGAAACAGTGAGCTGAGCAACAACAGTGTCACATACGTTGACCTTTTGACCTTGTACACTAGGAATTATTTTGTTATACCTTAACTGGGTGGATTTAGCTTACAGTGATTGTCCATATTCCAAACTTACATTATGTATGAACATTTAACAATCATTATTTTTTAAGGATTGCTTTTTGGAGACAAGGAATTTATGAAACTATTTCTTGATAAAGTTTCTATTCTAAATTAGTGACATTTTAATTTACATCTGCACTGAAGGACGTGGTGTGTGTGTTGCTATAAACACCAGCCTTTTAAGTTTATACTACAGATGGTTTCTAAAAAGACATTCTTTAAGAAATGCCCTCATAAAATAGAACTGATAAGTGGGGTATGAATACACACTTTGTCTTTTCTAATTAAAATAAAAATAATGGCTGAAAGCAGTACCAAGTGTTCTTATTTGCGTTTGTTTCACCTTCTTGGATTTGGCATTGTTATAAGGGCAAGCAGTCTTTGCTTGTCAGTTTTACAGAATGCTAAGACACATTTATATTTTGTGAAAACAAGGACATGATTTTTCTTTACTTTGTTCCTGCAAGAGAAAAAGCTGCCTGTTGCTCAGTCAAGATTCTGCTAAATCCAAAACTTCAAAGCAGTTGGGGGGGGGGGTCATCCCGTGATAGTACCAGATGACTGTGATAAAGGGGATACTTCTGAAAAGGAATGGATTGATTTCTGATTTTAAATAGGTTGTTTCCTAGCCTTGGAGACAGAAAACAAGCTTGGCCTTATCTTGGAAAATACAGCAGCATGATGTAAAAATCACAGATTTTCCCAGTTTAGGATCATTATTCAGACATTATTCCAATGCATGGATAAGGAAACACTGCTTACATCCCTGTTACACTAAAGGTGAAAAATTGCAGCTTAGGTTATTTACAAGATGGAGTATCATTTCTAGTTATGGAATGAAGTAATGATGTCATCCGCTGGGAACTTCCTCTCTAAGGTCACATCTGCCTTTTGTAGCAGATATTTCAATGTCTGCTAGTGACACGATTTTGGCTGTGTTTGTCAACAGTGCTTAAAGGCACTCTTACACCATATGGGGTCACACACAATGAATGTTGAACAGACATCATGACAGCCCTAACTTCAGTAAAGGAATTTTGCAGACCAAATCAAGAAAATACATACCAACATATGTGGCATCTAAGATAACAAGTGCACGTCAAAAATAAGCAGACATCGAGTAAAGCACGACAACGAATGTGTTACAGCTGTACTTGAAATTGCTGGATAAAACATCAAAGGTAATACTTGTTCATTCTGCCAACCATCCAAGAGCACAATGGATGTTCACATCATTACAAATATGAGTATGACAGCTCTTCAGAAGAGGAAAAAAAAGCACTTTACAGGTCACATCTTGATTGCTGGGAAACCAAACAAGTAGAAACAGGGATTAATAAAAGCAAAGATAAATACAACTTTGTAAGAAAACAGAAACAGTCATTTCTTAATCATCCCAAGGAAAACAGACATATAATAAGATTCAGTCAACCTAACAATAATTCATACAGTACAGAATTTTATACAATTTTTCCCATTTTTAATTTCTCCAACTCTTTTGGGTTTCTAATACCATGATGGGAATGGACCCCATTCCTAAGTCAAAGTACAATTAAAGTTCATGAAATTAGTATTGTTTCACTCTTTGATGTTAGCCAAACGTATGTCCTTTCAAAGCACAATAGCAGAAGTTTTGCTAGAATACCAGAGTCTGATGGAAGTGTCTGCTGTACTGAAGCCCCCTACCGAACTGCAGCATTTTACATGTTTTAACATGTGAATACATGAGTAATGTACCACCTTATCACTGGATGCCTTCTGAGTAACATTTTGTGGTGAAGTTACAACCCAGCAAAAAGAGATCGACCATGGGACAGTATGCACACATAGTTAAGAAAGAAAAATTCTTGTATACCTTTTTATTAATTTTACAAATCCATAATTCCGTTGGGAAAAGTAAACATCCTAGGATTAAATCCTCATTGGTGTAATAGTGGTTGCGGTATGCATGGTCCTGATCTCCTAGTATTCAACATAAACTACATGTCATGAAACAAGAGATGACATTATGCCAGATGTGTTGTCAGATAAGTTAAGATACCGCCCTACACTATGTGGGCTAAAAATGGGGAGCTAATTAATGAGTCATTAAGTCCAAGACGATAACATTATATTATATTATATAACATTATTATTTAGTCAAAGGCTCTCACAGCCCACTATTTGCTTTAAGACTTATTGTACCTTTGACCAAGAACATAACTGTAAAGGGTCCTCTGAACCAAGTAGCCCACCTGTAAGGGGTGCTGATAGTAATAAATAATCTCTAAACTGCTCACAATTTAAAAAAGGTGAACACATTGTCTGGTTACATCCATATAAGTCTCCTTAAGGCATTCTGATTCTTCTCACCTGCCAAAACAAGCTTCTTAAAGTTTCAGAGCATGTAGTCTTTAATATTTCCCTTGTGGTCTGTGCTATGGCTGGAAATGATCTGCAAGCACATGTAAATAAAAATAAACTTTCAGAAATAGTTACAAGTTGGATGGAGGTGTGTTAGCAATGCTGTTTCTATGGGCAGACCAAGATTATTATTATCATTAAACATTAATCATGCTGAGGAAGTTCAACATTGACTGCAATAAGATACAACAATTAATTGGGAAAGGGACTTCAACATTTCAGAGTGGGTGTAGGAGTTGATTGTGAACCATGAAGGAATAAAAGGATGTATAACAGAGTTTAAAAAATGTACATGTTCTTTTTGGGCCATTCCCAAGTCCTCACAATCATCAAGCCCATCCAAACCTATTCAGTTGTCCAGAATTCCTGGCATCCTAAAACATTAAGGATAGAGACTAGCATTGAGGCCTGTTATTTGTCAGAAGATTTTTACCAGTTTTTGGGTTTAAATTTAGTTTAATTCAGAGTAGCATGGTCTTCACATTTTTCTATGCAATTAGTCTGAACTATTCTGTTATGGCTTACATTTCTGAATTTTTGTTTGTGAAATGTTCAGCATTTCACCCTAGCTGAGCTTGAAATTGGTCAATATTTAAAAGTACACTACCCTGGTAAAAAACAGGAATAAATACATTTTGTTTTTATTATACAGTAGTAGCTTGCATTCATGATACCAATGTGACAATGTGAGATATTGCCAGCTATGCCAGGAGAAGTAGGGCAGTGGATGTGTAACATATGCCAACACAGCTAGCTGGAATTTTGTAAAGAATTATATGCTATTTCTATATCAGATTGGTTTGATTTGTACAGATGCTTGTGTTAAAAAGTGTATTTGTAAAGCTGTTTGTGTTAAAAATGTACTAGCAGCATGCCCTGCTGGACAGAAAAAGAGATATACTTGCATTATTGTAACTGTTTCAATGTAAATGTTTTAACAGAGGATATGAGAAGAGAAGAGGGTAATCTCAAACTTTGAAAATGTTCTGAAATTAAATTACTGGGCCTAGGCCATAAAAATGTTATTTTACTGTTCTCAATGCAGCCAGAGTCAAAAGGTCTGTACTAGGAAACTTCCTGCATTGCCAATGGGGCGAACTAAATGCTACTCTAGAAAGGTTGAGGTTTGAAATAGTTTTATGACTTCCAGGACCTGCAGCATATCATAGCAAAGTTCTGTGTGTGTGTACTAATGACACCTATGGAATAAATCCTGTCAGCTTCTAGCAATGGGGGGTTGCATGGGAATCAGAAATCAGATGACCAGATGTATGTGGTGATATTCTGACGTCTCAGAGCACTCTGTTTTTGTAACCTGACAAAGAAGGATCTCTCACCTACTTCATCTTGCCTTGGTCTAGTAAGTAACCGGGGAATAATAATTCTTTAGATCAGTGAGGAAAAGATAGTGAGATTAATTAAGTATTTTTTTCTGTAACTGTATGAACCTGTCCACCTGTGTTATTTTTAGTATTTCCTGTCACTGAAACTATGGTATTTATTGGAAATATTTAGCATTTTCATGCTATTTTATTATTTATTGTTAAATATATTTAAACTTTTCACTGTGGCTGGTCCTTTAGAGAATATTTTAACATTTGAGAGTACTTATATCTATTGTTGACACTGTGCACATTCCTGAAAGCCTGGCTATTTGGTCAACATTACCATTTATATTAATATTAATTTCACTCACTATAATTGGGTACCCTTGTAAGAGCCTTACAGTAACTGGCTTTGGGATGTCTAGTGGCAGTGTAACTATCTTATAGTCTGGGCATAAGGGGTCATATCTAGTAAATCTGTGCCAGACTTTCCCAGGTGTGTGTGTGTGTGTGTACATGTGTGTGTTACTTGGAACAGGGAAGTAAAGCACTGGTTTCACAGAGAGGGTACTTGAGGACTTGGCTTAGACATTCAGCTGAGGACTTAACCCTACAGCTGTGCTAGTGGGGAGCCTTATTGGGGAGGGAGACAGAGAAACCCAGTCCCTGGACTGAGTGTGCTCATTATGTGCTCTTAAGGGAAATTGTGCTTGATGCTGACAGCTGCATCTGGGAATGCTGTGTACCCATTTTTGTTCCAGGTGAACGTCCCTCTCCAGTGTCAGTGGTGAGGAGGCAGGCTCCTTGATTGCTGTCCCAGAGTGGGGACGTCACAACCTAATGAAGCAATCTTAAGTCCAGAAGGTGGAAGGGGGCTGGGTGGGGGGTGGGGTGGTAGGGTCATCTAGGGGGCCCCACTAAAATGGTCCATACTGAGCCCTGCAGTTGATAAGACTGACCATGAGTGAGCATCAGAACAGTGAAAACTTAACTGTGAATGGGGAACATACATCAGTTCTAAGACTGTAGTACTCTGGATTTTCCCTCTGCTCCAAGGTACAGTGATCTCTGAACTAATTATAATATATATATATATATATATACGTGTATATATATATATATATATATATATATATATATATATATACCCACATATATATATATATATAATATATACATACATACACACACACACACACACACACACACACACACACACACACACACACATATATATATATATATATATATATATATATATATATATATATATATATATATATATATAAATAACAGCACAGATATGGCTGGCATACGCGTATGCTGAGGGGTGCTGGGGACTTTACCCAAAGTGTAACAGCAAATTTTGCAATTGTCCCTTAATATCCATGGTATTTGGGACTCAACAGTATCTGGTCTCACACTTCTGATGAAGATCTCATTTTCCTGTGGGAAGCATTACTCCCATCCTTCTCTGGTTAAGGATGTGGGTGGATGACTATCTTGGGGTAGAGCTATAGCATTATTAGTGTGGTATTTTTCATATACCACCAATGGTTTGTTGGTGGGCAGTTATTACTTCCACGGCATGACCATGCTTCTGAAGTGGTACATTAGCTGCATAACAAATGCACCTGGTCTGCACATCTTTTTATTTATTCATGGCTCATATCATCAGTATACATTTAAGGCACAGTGCTTGAAACTTTCTCTTAGTTTCTTTACTTTATTAACCAGGTTAGCTACTACTGGGCAGGACCAATATACAGACAAGAACTGGGAAGGCAAGATCTGGTAAAACTCTGAATTTAAAGTAATAAAAGATTATATGTAAATGCATTCTAAATATAAACAGCATGCACAGTGATCACATACTTAACAAGTAGTGTTTTACTTTTTTTATTTCAGAATATGCTGCCTTGAGCAAAAGGACAATAAAACAAGCAGTTGAAGACACAGAAACATTCCAACGAACATGAAAAAATTATGCACACTTAGTGAGAGTACATATAACATAAAGAAGAGATAAATACAAGGACTTTTTCCTATAAGGAATTCTTAGAGAAAGAGAGCACTTTAGAAATGTGTTTTCTCTTATAAGAATTCTTAGGGCATGCAAAGACAGAGAGAGAGAGAGAGATAGTTCAGATACAGAATAGGTCGAAGATGAAAGTCTAAAAAATGCAGACAAATGCAAAAAATCATCGGTAAGGAAAGGAATACAAGTGTGAATCAATAGTAGAAAATTATTGTTTATCTATGTGAAGTAAGATAGTGAAGAACATTAAGTGTGCTCCAGACATAATGGTTTGCAAAGGGGAAAGGAGGACAAAACCAAAAATGAATTAATGCCATGGTCATCTACACCATGTAGGAGTCATCAATGTGCCGTAAATACCATTTATCAAAACTGTAACCACTTGCCAACATTTGCTCGCCTGTAGTAAAACCTCTCATTAGCTTCTCACTCACATATTGTTTGGTGCTATATGTTTATCGATATGCATCAGTAAGCCACTAACAATAAGTTGCTAGTTATCAGTAAATCATGCCACACTGCTGCAAATTCCATCTACTCCCACTCGAAAGTATGGAGCTTAGTCCTTAGCCCCAATAAAACCAAATGTATGCTTTTCATTCCAAAACAACTCCTTAACTAGAAGCATACATTTCTGTTTAGGAATTACCAACATGCCTGGATGGTGTGACTCAAAAACTAGATGGACATAGCGTAATGATGCTTTGTGCATTTATGCCATGTTCAGATGATGAAGTTTTGTTAATATAATTCTTGTGGTCCTATATATTTCCATCTCAGCAGGTACAGGAGGTGACCATACTGCAGTACTGTTGATGGATAATTTATTTTTATTTAGCATTTTATTTAACATTTGTTTACTGGAAAAGTCTGACTTGGCACTAAGCCAATTTTCAGGGGAGGCACAGGGAGAAGCACTCCAGATGGATGTCTTTGTAATGTGGGAGAAAACCACAGCACCTGGAAAAAACCCACACGAATGCAGGGAGGACATGGAGACTCCGCACAGAAGGCACCCCAGCCAAGAATCGAGCCAGAGGATCTCCTGCTGTGAGGCAACACAATAACAATAATGAACTGCTAAGAAAAAATTAAAAAAAAAATTGGGCAGCATGCTCCAGATGCTGAGTGCCAATCATGGCAGAGAAAGTGAGCCTAACAGTCAAGCATGGCAGAGGTGTTGAGAATTACTGCTGAACTTGAAAACAGATGACTTGGCTGAAAGTAGATATTTAAACAAAAGTCAGGTGGTTACAGAGGAGTACAATGAGGTACAGATATTTAAACTGTTTACAAATGTGTGTCTTGCACAGTAAACCAAATGGCTTGGCTTGTGGAACAGAATTAGGCAGGGGATTATGGGAATCATTATGCTTGTCAGATAACATGCCTGGTAGAGATCTGATCCCCTTACTTAAGGCAAGGCCAGAAAGGCTGGACAGAATGAAAGTGAAAACAGTCAGAGGTCTATGGGTAAGAAAGGCAGACTACTGGAAAGATGGCCAAGAGAATGAACTATTAAACTGTATAATTTCACAATCAAGAAATGGCCAATAGAAAAGGGGGGCACAGAGAGACAGAGGGAAGGGGTAATGTTGTAGGGTCATAAAGTGTGTTTGTGGAAGATTTCTCACTTCCCTTAATTCACCAAAGTTTGAGAAGCTATTTGTTTGTGTCTTTCGGCTTTTCCTGGTTAGGGGTCGCAACAGCGGAACTCCGGTCCGCTAATGATTGGCAGTAGAGTTTTACGTGCTGGCTTGCCAGGCCTAACGCACAACCTTCAATGAAGGAACGGCCCATTCATGCATGTCGTCACACAGAAGATGCTCTAACTGAGAATCGAACGGGCAATGTCCAACTGTGAGGCGACAACACTACCGCAGCACCACCACCGCAGTGTGTTTGAGAAGCTATACAGTGTCTAAAACAGGCAGGTGATGGTGCATGGCTCAGTTACCCAGACAGGCTAGTAGAGTTGTAGCAAGGAAAAATGTTGCCTTGCAAGATACAACAAACTCATTGGAGGAAGTAAGTGTTTGACCAAAGAATGCAGCCACTGATTGGGAAGGCATGAAGAAGTGAAAGGATGCATCTCAACAGAAACTGAGGTGTGAGTAAATCTTTCCTCCCATATATGCATTTATTTGAGAAATGAGACAGACCTTACTTTGTCCTTCCAGTTAGTGGCATGAATTCTTGGTTATGTAAGGAAAGGAAACAGCAAAGAGAAGCCATCAAGAACAAATTATGAAAGACCGAATGGATCACTTGAAGGGGAGAAATCACAAGCTAGAACAGCTGGGAATACACTGTAGAGCTGAAGTATACACAAGTTGGGAGATCAGTTAAGGGGAACAGTGATTATTGAGCAAACTCAAAAGGATGACAGGCATGAGAAGGAGACAAAAGGAGCTTTAGTGTGAAATATCTACATATAGATCTTATGACTTTTCCTAACAGTTGTGTATTCTAACTAGAGGATACAAATTTTGAATTAGGGTTCACTTGTGATTCTACTGGATCAGTCATGTCTTCTTCTGTAAAGCACCATTCATCAATGGTAACTGTACCACACATGATGTGTTGTATGCATCCACGATTGTTGGCCCCTCAGGTTTTTACACTGTAGCAGTGACAGTGCATCAGCATTATTGTACTGTTTTGCTGTCATCGTAAGAGTCATATCACTATGCAAGGAAGGAATTGCGTGATTTATATCTATAGAATGTCTCAGATCTCATTACCTTCTCCTAGCATAGCAGGAATCCCAGCCATGCAGTACCCCAGTGCTGCAAGGTACTGAAATGGATGTACTCCACTGGAATGGGAATGGAATTCAGGTTCAGGGTAGCAAGGCAGGATGGTGAAGGCCCTCTGCTATGCTGCTGCAAACCTTTTGGAATCACACTTGAGTTATCCCAAGCAACTTTAGCTGCTGTCAAAACATACAATCTATTTTCTTCTAAAAATTCAAACTTATGTACAGCTACAGTGGATTGTCCATATGGAGTTTCAAACTTGGTAACAGATCTTCCTGTCCTCTAAACATTCTTTCACTTACTTTCTTTCACTGACCTTGGATGTCCACAGTTACATCTTCAAAGAAATTTTAATTTCTAACAATGTTCAAGTCTCTTTCCCCACTACTTTCATCAATGAATTTTTGTCATCTCTTTGGATTCTATTCTACATTGATTTTTTTTTTCTTTGGAGTACCTTCTGCTCTTTATCACTACAAATGACATTTGATTCATGCACATTTCTAGCCACATTCCTCTCTTCAAAAATAGACAATATTTTAACACATTTCTCTGTGTTACGTAAATTAAGCCATTTTGTAATTTTCTTTTTATGGTCCTCCTTATTTCATGTAATTTTTACAACAACTTTTCATGTCTCATTTTCTTCCCATTTGAAACATCTGTTTGACTGCCCTATAGAAAGCTATTAATCATCTGTCTAGCTGGAACCTATATGGCTATTTTTCTCTTACAGGTTCATAGGTAAGTACTAGGCTAGCTGCCCTTGCAGGCCATTTTAAGCCTAGCTAGTTTCATTTTTTTGTGCTGGAAATAACGTAACCCATTTGGTTACAGATGGGCCTCACCCATCCCATCCCATCCCATGGTTGATAATTATGGATTACCCCTAATAAGAATAACTGGGATAATTCCATAGATAATTTAAAGGGAACCATGCATGGGATAGAGCATTTAGAAGCTGCATCTGTCCATTAGTAATACAGGGGGCAGGCAGTCTCTTAGTTCAACATCACTAACTTTCAACCAGGCATGCCTGCTAAAGAACAGAACTAGTAGCAGCCACCCCGAGAGAGGCCTACAGCATCAAAAAAACCATTTGCAAGAAATGCACCCACTTGTTCAGAGACACATGAAAAATCCAGCAACTCTTTACACTCAACCTCCGCCTTCTTCAAAAGCATCCACCTTAGATTTTGAAAGTAGATAATTCTGATATTTTATTTTAGCAAACTGATTTGACAATTCATCATGGCTAGAGTGGAAGAAGTATACACTTCTCTTTCCCCACCCACCTCTCCAAAGCCCCTTTTATCCGCCTCAACAGGATTTTAAGGATTTTAGCCTCAACACCTTTAGGCCCTTTTAGGCCCTTGAGAAATAGTTTCTGGACTCTACTCTAAAACAAATACTTATGAGCTTATGAGCCTATATAATATATATAACCTATCAGGGAGGCAGGGAAAGGGGTCAGGGGGGTCAGGGCCTCAAAAACACAGGCTTCCATCTAACACAGGACACATTGCTAAGGGGGAGAATAGCTAAGGGCCTCAAGACTAACCTAAGCTTTTCCTCCTCCCCTAGTAATCCTCCAATCCCATCCCTTTTCCTCCCATTTGGAGTGCTTGCTCTCTGAAATCTTTCAAGTTCCCAGTCCAAATTCTTTACTGAAAAAAAAAATGGTTCAGAGTGCTTCATAGCATTATGCACTAATTTACACCAAAACAGAATATCCTTAATACTGACAAGCTCATTCCTGAAATACACAGTAATAAGCTTGCTGTTTAGTATGGATATAGAGGCACCTTAAAAGGAAGTCCAAGATTCATAACGAACCCATAAAAATCCCACTCCTTTTGTGTTTCTGAGGCTTATATCATACCCCTTAACTCCACTTACACAAATATCATATATATGCTCAGCAAGAAACTCCATTAAATTCTTCAGTAGCTACCTTTCCGCAAAAGATCTGCTCAAGAAAATTGCCCCCAGATGTTTTCTTTTGGTCTATTTACCATCTTTTTTTTAAAGGCCTTTCTTATCTTCCTGCTTTTTTTCTTTTACTTGCCTGTGTGGAAAGGCTATTTTTGTAGTGCAATTTCTGCTGTATTTTAGTACAGATGAGTAGCATACATGTTTTACAAACTGCATATGTCTTCACTACTTCTTCAGTCTTTTAACACTTTTTCTTCAGTGGATCCAAAGAGAAGCTCCTTCTCCAGTGAGGCATTAAGGAGTTATGTTTTAACATGGTCTGGCAGGGACTGTATCCTCAGCCAGGCATGCTACCTTAAGACTGGCACACAGCTGCTGCTCTCCATGATGCATCTACTATATCACAGCTGCACTTAATGGAGTGGATGACCACCTGAGAATTGCAGTTGCACAGATCTAACAATCTCTATCTTTTTGTTCCTTATTCCCTATCCCTCAGCCTTTTCCTTTAGTTAGGACAGGAGAAAGTACAGTTGTGTACACTTACCATAAATGTAGATGTTTGAGTGTATTCACTGTTGCAGTCATCACACTTGGGTTATCTGCTTGCAGTAGCCCTCAGTCTGCCTGATTAACAAAGTCTTGGGTCCTGCATCAGATGCTGTCCCTTCTTCCATGATGTCAGAATGTCAGGGCTATAAAACATGCAGCCGACGCAATTATATCAGTTTTTCTTGCCCCAGGTGTCAGGTGCCCCCCTAATGGGAAGCAATTAAATCTATAATTACAAGGATATACCTCCAACAAAAAAGCAAATGCACCAAAAAGCTTTTTGAGCATAGTAAGGGAGAGCAGAGGTATAGCCAAAAGAAGAAAGGGGGTTGGAGGGAGGGTAACCAGGACTGCAACAGTGAATACACTCCAACATCTACATTTATGGTAAGTGTACACAACTGTACTATGTTCTTCGTGTTTCACTGCTGCAGTCATTACATTTGGATAAATTCCCAAAGCTAAGGTTGGGAGGAGGAATTTAGATAGCATTAGGACCAGCTATAAGACCCTGCAAGACTGCAGTGGCAAAGCCAGCTCTGGATTTAGAGAAAATTGGCAAATGATAATGCTTGGTGAAAGTATGTACAGAACTCCAGGTAGCAGCTTTTAGGATGTCCCTGGTAGGGACGCCCCTGAGAAAGGCTGTGGAGGTAGATGCAGACCTGGTTGAATGGGGTCTGACGCCCTGTGGGATAGGTTTTCCATGGTGCTTATAGCAGAAATGAATGCAGTGGCCTATCCATTTTGAAATGGTTTGCTTTGAAATAGCTTTTCCCTCTGTCCCTGCAGCAAATGCCACCAGCAGTTCAGATTTCCTTTGAGGTTTAGTCCTGTCCAAGTAAAATCTAAGTTTCCTGTGCACATCTAAGGAGTGCAGTATCCGTTCCACTTTGTTCTGTGGGTTAGGAAAGAAGGTAGGCAAATGAATGGACTGATTAAGAGCCACACTGGATACCACCTTGGGCATGAAGGAGGGATTGGTTCTGAGGGCCACCCTGTCCGTATAAAAGATGATGAAAGGCTCCACTGCCATAAGGGCCTGTAATTCAGATACCCTTCTTGCAGAAGTGATCGGTAAAAGGAAAGCTGTTTTCCAGGAAAGGAATTTAAAATCTGCAGTAGCAGCTGGCTCAAAAGGAGGAAGACTGAGTTTCTCCAAGACAAAGTTAAGGTCTCAGACTGGAGTTGGAGCTCTCCTGGGTGGCCTTAAATTTTTAGCCCCTCTGAGGAACTGCTTGAGCAGTGGGTGAGAGAAGAGGGAGGCTCTGTGCTGTAATGAGCTGAAATGGCTGAGGCATGAATTTTGATGGAGGAAAAGGACAAGCCGTTATGAAGCATCTCAGTCAAGTATTGTAGAATCTGAGGTAAATTGGGCACTGCTGTGTTCATCCCATGAGATTGATTCCAGGCACAAAATCTTTTCCATTTTGCAGCATAAGAGTTTCTAGTACTAGGCCTTCTTGCCTCTAAAATGATATCCATCACTGATTTACTGAGGGATGGTAAAGGAGAGATTAGGCAATTAGCCAGGCTGCTAGGTTCATGGTTTGCAGCTGAGGGTGCAGAATCTGGTTCTCCTGCTGAGACAACAGGGAAGGAGTCTGAGGCAGGTGCCATGGGGCCAAGTGTGAAACACTGCGCAAGAGGGGATACCAGTGTTGGCGTGGCCAGTCTGGTGCAATTAAAATCATCCTTGGCTTGTCCTGTTTGATCTTTAGTAGTACCTTGGAGAACAGAGGCAGAGGAGGAAAGGCATAAACTGATAGGTTTTTCCAGCTGAAGGATAGAGCATCCACTTTTCAAGCTAGCGTGTGGGGAATCTTTGCGCAAAATTTGTCCAATTGATGGTTCTGCGGGGAGGCAAACGGGTCTATATCTGGGCTCCCCCACTTACTTGTCAACATGTTGAAAATCCTTGGTTCCAGTTTCCACTCATGTGGGTCTGTGAGGTTTCTGCTTAGTCCATCTGCCAGTGTATTTAGTTTTCCTGGAAGGAATTGAGCTTGTAGATTCACTTGGTAGCTCAAGGCTGTGTTCCACAATGCCATGGCTAGTCTGGAGAGGGGGTAAGAATGTGTACCCCCCTGCTTGTTTATGTACCACATGACAGTGGTGTTGTCTGTCTTTACCCTTAGTTGTCCTGGAAGTATGTGGCCCTTGAAGGCTGTCAAAGCATTCTGTACAGCTAACATTTCCTTTTGATTTATGTGCATGTGCATTTGACTTGGGTTCCATTTGCCCTGAATGCACTTCCCTGCCAGGTGAGCCCCCCCCATGCATAGTCTAATGCATCTGTTGTTAAGGTTTGGGTGGCAGGGGGTAGTGTGAATGGTAGTCACCTGTTTTGGTGGCAGACCTCTGCCCACCAAAGGAACTCTAGGCGTAGGCAAGTTATAACAGGAATCGTTGCTTCTAGATCCTGTGAATGTTGACACGATAGGCTTTTGAGATACCATTGTAGTTTCTTCATATGCAGCCTTGCATATGGAATTAGAATAATGCAGGAGACCATGAACCCCAAGGCTTGCAGTATTTGCTTTGCAGACAGCAGAGTTTTTGTGGCCACTTGTTTGAAGTAGGTTGTCAAATGAATCCGTTTCTCTGGCGTGAGGAAAGCCATCTGGGAAGTTGTATTCAAGCTTGCTCCCAGGAATATAATTTATTGACAGGGTACCCGGTGTGATTTCTTTTCATTTATGGTGTACCCCCAGACAAGTCAGCACCCTTTGAACAAAGGCCAGATAATTCAAAAGTATGTCCTGGCTTTCTGCCTGAATTAGACAATCGTCCAGGTAGGGGTATATTTGAATATTTCTTTGCCTGCAAAATGCAATGACTGGAGCTAGGCACTTTGCAAATACCCTGGGCACAGTAGATAAGCCAAAGGGCAGTGCAGAGAACTGATAGTGCATGTAGCTTACTTTGAAGCTTTGGTATCTTCTGCAAGACTCCCTGATAGGGATGTGCAGGTATGCTTCTTTTAAGTGTAGTGTTGCCAACCATGCATCTTTGCCTAGCATAGGAAGCAGCTGATGAAGAGTCAGCATTTTGAATTTTGGAATCACCAGAAAGGTGTTTAGAGTGAAAAGTCCAGGATAGGAAGCCATGTATTGCCTTTTCTGGGTACCAGGAAAAGTCTCAAATAGAAACCTTGTCCCTTTTCCTCTTCTGGTACTAACTGAATAGCCCCCATGCTTGAGAGAGAGAACTTGATTTTGGGCCTCTGCCCACTGATTTGGGGGTAGATCTGGCCACCCACTTAGTGTTGGTAATGTGTGGAAGTGAAATCTGTATCCCTGGGACACTATTTAAAACAGATTTGTCCTGGGTAATGAGTTCCCAGTTTTTGGCCTGCAGACCAATCTTTCCGCCTAAAGGAGCATTCAGTTGGAAAGTGTTTGGAAGTTTTAACTGCAAGTCATAGAGACAGTTTTCCATAAGAAGGAGTCTTACTACTCCCAGATTTGGGTGCGGAAATCCCCCACTGTTTAGTCTTGTGTGTCCCCTGGGACTGAAATCTAGGGTTTCTGCTGTGTCTGGGTTTGGCTTGAGAAGACTGGAAGGGGCTGGAAAGGACCAGTTCTTAAATGGCCAATGCCTACTAAATCCCGGAGGCTGAACTTGCAAGAAATTTTTAACAGTTTGCATAGATTGAGCTTTATCTTTCATCTTTTTAAGAACTTCCTCAGCTTTGTTGCCAAACAGGTGGTCCTGATTTAAGGGAGCATCCAACAGTTTAGCTTTAACATGATCAGGCAAAGATTGCTCCTTAAGCCAAACATGTCTTCTGAGCACAGACCCAGTAACAGCAGCCCTGCAAGAAGCCTCTAATGAATCAAATCCAGATTGCAAACTATGTTTATCAACCTGTACAGCAGAATGCATTAAATCCTGTAATTCTTTATATTCAGCACAGTCAGGAATCAACATCATTTTCTGTTTAAGCAACCCAATAACACGTTGTTGATACTGTAACATATGAAACTGGTAGTTTAAAGCCCTAATGGCCAAGGTTGGAGAAGTGTAAACCTTCTTACCCCATCTATCCAGTGCTCTGGAGTCTTTATTGGAAGGGATAGGATTTTTAGCAGTAGAAGCCTTAATGCCCTTGGGTCCCTGTGAAATAGTCTCTGGATCCGCAATAGGATTTTTAAAAAGAAACTTGTGTGAATCAGGAACCCTGTAATATCTGTCAGGTTTTCTGGGAGCAGGAGGCAAAGAATCAGGGGCCAAACTAGATTCTGAAAAGGTATCATCAACAATGTCTAGTACAGGAGGTATAGCTAAAGACCTACGCTGAGCCAGGAGTAAGAAATCCCTAAGCCTCTTTTTTGAATCAGAAAAATCCTGGCTTTCCCAGTGGAAATGATCCCTTAGAGTATGTAAGGATTCACCAAAAGAAACATCCTTTGGAGGGGAAGCAGAGGGAATAGAGTCCTCTGCATCAGAATCCTCATAAGTGGATAAGGGCAAATCCAGATCAGAAAAATCAGAATCCTGGTCAGAAGATTCATAAACAACTTCAGTCCTAGGTCTCTTAGAAGGGGGAGGTTGGCTTCCCCTGATTAATGTTATAAGATCTTCAGCCATTCTTATCATTTGTTTTTTAGCCATACAGGCCTGAGCATGCGGCCTGGGCATCAGTTTCTTAGGCATGGTTCGAGATCTGGGCTTAAATATGCAAGTCCGTAGGCCTGAATACACCCTCAGAAGCCGATGCCTGCACAGAGGCTCCGGACCCATCCAAGGTAGAGACATCTGCAGGTTCCACAGTTGAAGCATCTCGTGGCATACCGGACTCCATAAGGGTCTCAGAAGAGGCCTGCGAATCAGAAATAGCAGGTATCAGAGGCTGCAAAAGTGCCTCACTGAGTACCGGCGAACTGGCGACTGGTTTAGGAGAAGCAGCTTTGGACCTAGGTGGCCTGTCTCTGTCTATCTTTGCGTTTTTTCAGAATCCCGGTAGTCGGATGGCTAACTGATGACATTTCTGGATAATTAAACAGAGAACCAAAATATTTAGAGGCGAAAATATACAGACGACGGATAGTGCGCTGATTAAATAAAGCAAACAACCGACAGCAAGGTACGTCGTGGTCAGGGCCCAGGCAAGGAATACAGTACTAATGAAAGTCTTTGTGAGGTATTTGCTTTTCACAAGTAATGCAATTATTAACTTTTACTGAGATCAGTAAGGAGCAAGAAAAAAGTTTCCCCAATGGGGTACTTGGCTTTAGTTGAAGACTTCGGTTATGAAATTCGAAAACTAAAATTTCAGGAGTCGGCCGACCGGCACTTTCGAACTGCTTCTTCTTCGGGCACTGCACAGCAAGGAAGACTGATGTAATTGCATCGGCTGCATTTTTTTATACCCCCTGATGACCTGACATCATGGAAGAAGGGACAGCATCCATAGCAGGACCCAAGACTTTGTTAATCAAGCCAACTGAGGGCTACTGCAAGCAGATAACCCAAATGTAATGACTGCAACAGTGAAACACAAAGAAAGTACAGTTGTGTACACTTACCATAAATGTAGATGTTAGAGTGTATTCGCTGTTGCAGTCACTACATTTGGGTAATCTGCTGGCAGGTTGCCCTCAGTCGGCCTGAATAACAAAGTCTTGGGTCCTGCATCGGTTGCTGTCTCCTCTTCCATGACGTCAGGTCGTCAGGGGTATAAAACATACAGCCGATGCCATTTTATTTAGTTTTTCTTGCCCCAGATGTCAAGTACCCCACAAATGGGGAGAAAAAAAAAAATATATATATATATATATATATATAACAGAAATATATGAAAATGCACATTTAGCAACATAAACTTTACATTCATCTAAAAGCAAATACACTACAAAGGCTTTAGTATATAGTGAAGGAAAGAAAAGTTATAGAAAAAGGGGATGGCGGGTGGGTAACCCAGACTGCAACAGTGAATACACTCGAACATCTACATTTATGGTAAGTGTACACAACTGTACTATGTTCTTCGTGTTTCACTGTTGCAGTCATTACATTTGGGTAGAATCCCAAAGCTATGGATGGGAGGATGGAACTAAACAGCATTAGGAGCGGCTATAAGGCCCTGCAGGACTGCAGTGGCAAAGCCTGCCCTGGATTTGGAAAAGAGAGGCAAATGATAATGCTTTGTGAAGGTGTGAACAGAGCTCCAAGTAACAGCTTCTAGAATGTCTTTGGTTGGAACTCCTCTGAGAAAAGCTGCTGAAGTAGAGGCAACCCTGGTGGAATGTGATCTGATCCCCTTGGGCACAGGTTTACCATGGTGCAAATAGTAGAAACAAATGCAGTGGCTTATCCACTTAGTCTGCTTTGATATAGCCTTTGCCTCTGATCCTGCAGAAAATGCTACCAGTAGTTGCTCAGATTTTCTTAGAGGTTTGGTCCTGTTTAAGAAGAATCTTAGTTGTCTGTGTACATCCAAGGAATGCAGAATCCACTCCCCCTTGTTCTGCGGATTTGGGTAAAATGTTGGCAGATGAATGGTCTGGTTGAGAGCCACACTGGATACCACCTTAGGCATAAAAGAAAGATTGGTCCTGAGGGACACCCTGTCCGGGTAAAATATAATAAAAGGCTCCACTGCCATGAGGGCCTGTAGTTCTGAAACCCTTCTTGCTGAAGTGACTGCCAAGAGAAAATCTGTTTTCCAAGATAGAAATTTTATATCCGCAGTAGCTGCTGATTCAAAAGGAGGCAGGGTGAGTTTTTCCAGTACGAAATTGAGGTCCCATGCAGGAGTTGGAGATCTTCTGGGAGGCCTTAAATTTTTGGCCCCTCTAAGATACTGTTTAAGCAGAGGATGAGAAAAGAGGGGAGGCTCTGTGTTGTAATGAGCCGAGATGGCAGAGCCATGGATTTTTATGGAAGAAAAAGATAGGCCCTTGTCAAGCATCTCAGTCAAATATTACAAAATCTGAGGAATATTGGGCTTTGCTGTGTCTGTTCATTGTGCTTGGTTCCAAGCACATAATCTCTTCCATTTATCAGCATAAGATTTTCTAGTACTAGGCCTTCTGGCTTCCAAAATGACATCCATCACAGACTTACTGAGGGGTGTTGTTTGAATAATTAAATGATCAGCCATGCTGCAAGGTTCAGAGTTTGGAGCGGTGTGTGTAGAATTTGATTGTTCTGCTGAGACAGTAGATGAGGTATTTAAGGCAAGTACCAAGGGGGAAATTGAGACATGTTCCTTAGAAGTGGATACCAGTGTTGTCGAGGCCAGTCCGGAGCAACTAGGATCATTTTTGGCTTTTCCTGTCTGACTTTTAGTAAGACCTTGGAGAGAAGAGGCAGAGGGGGAAGGCATAGACTGAGGTTTTTCCAACTGAAGGATAGGGCGTCCACTTTCCATGCTTTTTTGTGATGAATTCTTGTGCAGAATTTTTCCAGCCAATAATTTTGGGGAGAGGCAAATAGATGTCTGGGCTCCCCCATTTCCGTATTAACATGTTGAAGATTTGTGGATCCAGTTTCCATTCCTGTGGGTCCATAAGATTTCTGCTTAGGTCGTCTGCTAGAGTACTTTGTTTTTCTGGCAGGAATCGAGCTTGAAGATGTATTTGGCAAGTCAAAGCCATGTTCCACAATGTCATGGCTAGTCTGCAAAGGTGGTAGGAATGTGTACCCCCTTGCTTGTTTATGTACCACATAACCGTGGTGTTGTCCGTCGTTATCAGTAGTTGTCTTGGATGAAGTAGGTCCTTGAAGGCTGTCAGAGCATTCTGAACAGCTAGCATCTCTTTCTGGTTGATATGCAAATGCATTTGTTTTGGGCTCCATTTGCCCTGAATGCATCTCCCCGCCAGGTGGGCCCCCCAAGCATAGTCTGATGCATCTGTAGTTAGGGTTTGGGTGGCAGGGGGTAGAGTGAAAGACAGTCCCTTGTTTTGGTGACATGTCTCTGCCCACCAAAGAAACTCCTGTTGTAGGCAGGGAATGAGAGGAATCATTGTTTCCAGACTGCTACAATGTTGGCTCCATAAACTTTTTAGGTACCATTGAAGTTTACTCATATGCAGTCTCGCATATGGAATTAGTAGAATGCAGGATGCCATGAACCCCAAAGCCTGCAGAATTTGTCTTGCAGATAACTGGGTTTTTGTTGCCATTTGTTTGAAATATATTGTCAGTTGCCTTTGTTTGTCTGGTGTAAGTTAAGCCACCTGGGCAGTTGTATTCAAGCTTGCACCCAAGAATGTAATTATTTGAGAGGGTGTCAGTTGGGATTTCTTTTCATTTATTGTGTACCCTAGGCATGTTAGAAGCCTTTTTACAAATGCCAGATGTTGAAGAGTGCCCTTGTCCTCTGCTTGAATGAGACAGTCGTCCAGATAAGGGTAAATTTGTATGCTTCTTTGTCTGCAGAATGCAATTACTGGTGCCAGGTACTTTGTAAAGACCCTGGGTGCAGTAGATAAGCCAAAGGGCAGTGCAGAGAATTGGTAATGCAAAAAACCTGCCTTGAAGCGGAGGTATCTTCTGCATGATTCCCTTATTGGGATATGCAGGTATGCCTCTTTTAAGTCTAGAGTCACTAACCAAGCGTTCCTGCCCAGCATAGGCAGTAGCTGTTGTAAAGTCAACATTTTGAATTTTGGAATGTCCAGGTACGTGTTCAAAAATCGATAAGTCCAGTATTGGACGCCAAGAATTGTCTTTTCTGGGTACCAGGAAAAGTCTTGAATAAAAACCTTGTCCTTTTTCCTTTTCTGGTACTGGCTGAATAGTCCCCATATCCATGAGGGACATAACTTGTTTCTGAGCCTCTGCCCACTGATTTTGTGGCAAATCTGGCCATACGTGTGAAATTGGCAAAGTATGGAAATGAAATTTGTACCCCTGGGATACTATGTTCAATACCAACTTGTCCTGGGTAATTAACTGCCAATTTTGAGCATGAAGTGCTAGTCCCCCCCCCCAAGGGGGCTACTAAAAGATAAGTACTTGGTGATGGTAGAGGAAAGTCATTGAGACTGCTTACTATAGGGTTGTGCTTTGTTTCCTCCAGATTTGGAGGTGGAGGCACCCCATTGCTTTGACCTGTAATGACACTGTGGTTGGTGTCTGGAGCCCTTTGTGCACCTGGATTTGCATTGAGTGGCTCTGTTGGACACAGGAAAGGACCAATTTTTTGGTAGGCAAGTGCCTACTAAACCTGGGTGGCTGCACTTGCAAGAAATCTTTTACAGTTTGCATAGATTTAGCTTTGTCTTCTATTTTCTTTAAAACCTCTTCTGCCTTATTACCAAACAGAGTATCATGCTGCAAGGGAGCATCCAACAATTTAGCTTTAACATGATCAGGCAGATTTTGCTCCTTGAGCCAAGCATGCCTTCTAATCACAGATCCAGTAACTGCGGCCCTGCAAGAGGCCTCCAAGGAATGAAAACCACATTGCAAAGTATGCTTTCCAACTTGTTCTGCTGAATGCAATAATTCCTTTAACTCTATTTTCCACACGGTCAGAAATCAACATCATTTTCTGTTTCCATAAGCCCATAACATGCTCTTGATATTTAAGCATATGAAACTGGCAGTTTAAGGCTCTGATTGCCAAGGTAGCAGACGTATAAACCTTCTTTGCCCATCTATCCAGCACCCTGGAATCTCTATCTGAGGGGGTAGGATTTTTGGCTGTAGATGCCTTTACTCCCTTGGGACCCTGAGAAATAGTCTCTGGATCAGCAGCAGGATTTTTGAATAGAAATTTGTGGGAGTCAGGAACCCTGTAATATCTGTCTGGCTTACTAGGAGCCGGAGGTAGGGAATCAGGAGCCATGCTCGATTCCGAAAACACATCATCCACAATGACTAGTACAGGGGGAATAGCCAAAGGCCTATGCTGAGGAAGAAGGAAATCCCTAAGCCTCTTTTTTGATTCAGAAAAGTCCTGACTCTCCCAGTGAAAATGTTCCCTTAAAGTATGCAAAGTTTCTCCAAAAGAGTAATCCTCAGGAGGAGATGCAGATAGGATGGATTCCTCGGCATCAGAATCCTCATAGGGTGGAATAGAAAATTCCTGATCATAAGAGGAATCAGAAGAAATGGACACCTGATCTGAGGATTCATAATCAGTGCCTTGCATAGGCCTCTTAGCAGGGGGGGGGGGGGGGGGGGTTGGGAACCGCTTATCAAGGTAATTAAATCCTCAGCCATTTTGATCATCTGTTTTTTAGGCATAGGGGCCTGAACACGTGGCTCATGCGTCTGTTTTTTAGACATAGAAGATGTTTTTGAGGCTGGCGTCGGTTTTATATAAAAATGTTGAGGCCTGAAAACACCCTCAGAAGCCGGTGCCTGCTCAGCAGCTCCGGACCCATCCAAGGGAGAGACATCCGCGTGTTCAGTACTCTGAGAATCTCGTGGCATACCGGACTCCAAATGGGTCTCTGTAGAGGCCTGTGACTCAAACGTAGCGGGTACCAGGGGCTGTGAAAGCGCCTGAGTATCGGCGAACCAGTGACTGGCTTAGGAGAAGCTTCGTCATCGGTTTTGGACCACGGTCTGTCTCTGTCTTTTTCTTTGCGTTTTTTGTGAACTCCGGTAGTCGGATTGCTAACTGACGACATTGCAGGATAATTAAATCTTGATCCAAAATATTTAGAAGCAAAACTATACCAACACTTAATAGTGCGTTGGTTTAATCTAGCACAAAACTGACAGCAAGGCACATTATGATCTGGGCCTAGGCAAGGAATACAGTACAAATGAAAATCCGTATGAGGTATTTGCTTCCCACAAGTAATGCAATTATTACCTTTTACTGACATCGGTAAGGAGCAAGAAAAAGTTTCCCCAATGGGGTACTTAGCTTTAGTTTGAAGACTTCGGTTCTGAAACTCGAATGCGAAAATTTCAGGAGTCAGCCGACCGGCACTTGCGAACTGCTTCTGCTTCGGGCACCGTGCGGCAAGAAAGACTAAATAAAATGGCATTGGCTGCATGTTTTATACCCTGACAACCTGACGTCATGGAAGAGGAGACAGCAACCGACACAGGACCCAAGACTTTGTTATTCAGGCCAACTGAGGGCAACCTGCCAGCAGATTACCCAAATGTAATGACTGCAACAGTGAAACATGAAGAACATCACCCCTGTTTTACTTTAGGCTGAGAGTTTGACAATTAAGGGCAATAAAGACCAGGGCAGCACAAGTGTAGATTTTCTTCCTAAATCAGAGGAGAATTTTACTTTCCCTATCATTGGTAAATGCATTCTTAGTTGGAGCTACAGATGTTCTCTTGGTAGAAGCCATGAATACCACAGCTGGATTCATAAGTGGGTTTTTATAATGGTACTTGAAGGAATTCCCAACTCTGTAAAAAAAAAAAAAAAAAACAGTTTGGCTTTTTGTGGGAATCCAACTGCAAGGATGCAATTGCAGAGGCTCCATACAAGGCTAGTGACTGTGGGAATGGCTAAGTGCTTAGGCTCAGTCAGGGCTCAGAAGTTCTCTGCATCTTTTTTGGGATGAAAAGAATTCCTTACCTTCCTATTTGAACTAATTATTCATTCTGTGAAGGGTATCCTGAAGTGAGACATCCTGTGTTGGAGATGCAGAGGTGAGGGTGTCATCCGTGACAGAAACATACACGGGGGGAGGACGGTTGGTCAAAATAGACCATTGTGTTCACCTCTTGATTCACAGGAGTCAAACGTCCTGTGAGGGGGAAGGTTCCTTTTCCCACTTTTCAGAAGGAACCCCTGATGCTGATAGTTGCTTACAGGAAGGATGAAAGGTGTTCATGAAAAACATAGCATATTGGGCCAACCTCAAGAGGTTCTGGAAGAAAACTAAGAATTGGGGATGGGATGATGGCCCACCCAGCTCATGCTATGCACTTGTTCTAAACTTTTTGTCTCTGACCTTGGAGGTAGAGCCTGCCTTAGAGGATATGAGACATGGGCAGGCATCTGAAACCTCAATCCTGGAACTACTGACATCCTTCTGGGCAAGGATTAATGGAATCCTTACCCTTATCCTCATATACAATAATACAGGTGTTAGGCCTCTAGACCAACTGACTGTCGGAAGAATTCAGCTCTGGAGAATGTGCTATTATCCATGTATGTGGCAGCCCCCCATAGGGGCAAAATTAGAGGCCTCAATCAAAGTACACACCCAGGTCAGTGGCTAAAATAAACACCATTAGACTCAATGCCATTGAGTCTAGAGAGGCTTTATATCTGACAGAAAGAAGGCAACCTTCTGATACTCCTTCAGTTTTAGGACACATCTCACAATGCATCCTTTTTTGGCAGGGCATCCATGACAGATTAGGCCAATGTGATTTTGATCATAAGCAAAGTACATAACTTTCTCTGCTTAAGTCAGTCTCTAAGAAATTGTGCCATCTGTTTGACTGTCTTCCAGTTAAATCTTGCACAATGGGGGCAATTTGTGACTTCATGCTCAGGTCCAGGCAAAAGACAATTATTGTGGAAATCTTTACAATGGCCTGCTTCTTTTACAATGCAATTATTCAGTTTCTCAGTATCTGACATCTAGCCCTGCTGCCCAAAAGTTAGTTACCAAGCATGCAACTTGCATACAAAAAACAGATAAGACTTGTTCCTCACTGGGGGTGCTCCTCTGCTAACTCTGGAAGACAGCACTGTCAGTCCATGGGTTTGATCTCTCAGAACACCATATTCTACTACAGCAAACCAAGGACAACATGTAGCAGCTCATTAACATCTTATAACTTTACTCATCTGCTGTTAACTGCCAGACAGTTCCAAGCTCATGTCTTGTATTTTCAATGAGATTCTTTATTGTGACTGATAGATGTTATGATTTCTATTTATTATTGCATTTGTTTGCCTTGAAATTTCTAAGTATGGATTTCCTTTGTGTTTTCTTGTCACTAATCCTGAATCCCATTTATATTTCAAGTCATCCACTATCCCCTGAAATTCTCTACTTGTTCCAAGCCGAATTTGTTAAGCTCAGTCTCCCACTTCCATTCCTGAATTTCTCTTCCCATTTAATTCCATGTTGTTGTATTCCATAAGGATTTCTTATTTAGGCATGTTTCCTCCTTAATACCTTCCAGTTGTTTCACATCAGATCCTTGAATGCAGACTTACAGTGTATGTCTAGCATAGCATAAAATACAAATGACAATGTTATTAAAGTCCTGTATGCTCATTCCTATAACTTTTCTTGGAACAACACAGTGACCGGTGCTGCATACATCATAGTTGGTCCATTTATTATCAGTGACACATGCTGGTGACTCATAAGGTTGTCTAGAATGCCTTCACCTCTGTAGTCACTGCTGCTCCCATTCCAGCCCCTTGAAGGTAAGTTTAAATCCCCAATAATGACCATGTTACCCGTATAGAAAAGAAATTGTTCTTCAAACATTTCATCCATAAAAGGTTACTTTACTTTAGGAGACCTGTAAACTGCAACTAAAAGAAACTGATATGGCTTTTATGTATATCAGGAGCTAGAAAGTACATTACAATGTGTTTAACTATATTTAAAATTTTCTTACCCTTAAATTACCCCCTTTCCCTTTTGTGCCTAACAATGCAGGTAGATCCAGACATGCTGTGACACAGATCTCTGTCCTGCAGCCCTGTTTTGGTGGCTGTGATCACATCAGGCTTCAGTTTAAGATGTTCTGCCACTTTCCAATTTTTCCCAGGTTACCTGTCTTGCATTCATATGCAATATGAACACAAGGACTACCTTATGCATTTAGTTATGATCTTAGGCTAGTGTTCTCCTCTCTTCTAGACTGATGTGAACACCATCTGAAGCATATTTTCAAAACTTTCCCTCAATAAATGGTCAGTTATCCAGTTAAGCAGGATCATACATGTTCCAGTAGTTAGGAAAACGGGGAGTCAATGTAAGCAAAGTGATCCTTATCTGTAACAAAAGTTTGTTTCTGTAGTGAATCAGGATAGTAAGGATGGTTGTTTAAAACACACTGTATTCAGATAAAAAATAAACTAGTTAAAATATTGGCGGATAAAGGGTTATTGTACAAGCAGGAAGAATATGCCATGACAAGTAATATGTGGCAAATCAGGGACAGAGTTGTTCCTAACTTCCAAACAGGAGAAGCAATGGGATCATTAAGGGAACACTATTACAATATTAGTGGAATTAAACAATGCTTTTTCATGGCTGTACAATACAGCAGTAGCGGCCATTCCTAAGCAATAAGTGGGGTTGACATAAGGTTGCCTGTAATGCTGCACAAAGATGTAGGAGAGTTAAATACTAAAACTAAAGATAGTACACCAAATGTTTTGTCTACATGCATAACAATACATGAACATATGCATTACTTAAATTGCCAGGTGAGTATTAAAATGAACTTCCAAAATACTAACATATAGAATCAAAGTACAAATAAAAAAATGGATGTATAGGGATTACCATAATGTAGGACTAAATCATGTCTATAAATTTATAACAGAAAAAAAAAACTGTACAGTCAGGGAAAAGTAGAAATTAATGAAAAAGTAAATGATGATACATTGAACATTATTTTAATAAACACTTCTCTATATAAAAATAAAAAGAGTTAAAAGAAATGTATAGCTCTGACAAAGAGAGAAAAAAAACATCTGTATGTTGCTCACTGCAAGGTATCTCAAAAATCATGCATTTTCCAAAAACAGATCACTTTAGCAGAATTAGGTGATCAGTCCACAAACAGAAAAGGGAGCTGATGATGGCAAAAGGCCAGCACTCAGAATAGTACAAAAATGTATTTAGGCAAAGCAGATAAGGTTAAGAACGTCTACAACTTCTTTAAAGTAGGATCTTCACAAAGTGTAAATACATTAACATTCCTCATGATTACATCTCGAAACACATTTGCTGAGCAAAAACTGCCCAAGACTGACAACCCAAGTATAAAAATCTACATGGCATACAGCAGTACATTCAGCAGTGGCCTTAGGTCAACTGGCGCCCTAGGCAAAAGGGCTCCACGGCACCCCCCACCACACTACCTGGTGCCCCCATCCTGGTCTAACTACATCAAATAAATACTAGAAAAGTGCCTCTGTTAGACCGGCGCCCTAGGTGGCCGCCTAGTTGGCCTATGCCTAAGGTCGGCTATGAGTACATTAATGAAGCAAATGTGCCACAGTATAAAAACTACATGCTTTGCCAGGGAACAAGCCCCCCATCCTATCCAATATTATTCTCAGCCGGAGGTCACTGCACCTGGAAAAGAGCAATATAATCAGTAACGGAAATAAAAACCTGTTTTACTCTTTCTCCTGGAGTCTGTGATCTCAGAGGGCTGAGAAAACCACTTCACTTTTCTCCTCAACAAATCACTGCTATATGGAGTGAGCAACAGGAAACAAGGAAATACATCTCAAGCAATTATGCACAAGCACCTGTGACACAAACACTCTTGTATAAAGGAAATGATCAGGCAGGGAGGGAGGTGTGATGCATTGTCTTCTCTGTTAGGTTTAATACCAAAACGATCTTTAATTATATATGTTCTTAATGTCCTTGTACAAGTATCATAAAATGCTGAATGTTAGCAAGCTTCCAGGAAGGCTACAGACATAGTACTACAGTTAATAAAGTGCTCAACAGTAAAAATCATGATTACATGTTTTGTCTTGCCTGATTAACATATCTGCGGTCACTACAGTGACTATATAAAGTAACTGCTTTGGTTCATTCATCCCTAGTGTTAGTATAATTAAATTGCTAGACATTTAAATATTATTTCACCTAAGTTCTAACCATTACAAATTGAAAACATTAGGTCTGAAATAACATGTTTGAGTTCATGTTTTGCTATATCAAGCCTGAGTCAAAATGCTGAGAAGTCTTAATAAAACAGAATATGAGTCTCCATCCAGCATTATATATGATTGTGCTTATTATTTCTGAACATACTTAGTGTGTTAAATTGCTTTGGCTACGGAGTTCATAAATGGTTATTTTTATGGGAAATCTGCATAATGACTGGGATGCCTTCCAACAAGGAAGAATGCTGATGTTTTCTGACAGAATCTTTTTTTTTTTTTTTTTCAAACATTGTTTATTGCAACTACACTATAAGCAGTTGCTTTGGAGATGAAACATACATTTTGGTGAAATTAGAAAGGCAAACCTATTAGACCGCATATTTCACAGCTGCTAAAGATTTTAGGTAGGTGAACAAAGTACTCGCACTACTTTGGATAATTGGTCACTCAGGTATCAGGCAACTGTCAAGAATATTAAGTGAGAGAATGGAGCAATCTTTGGGAGTGAAGCCTTCTGAAAGCAGGAAAGCAAACAATGTAATTTTATAAGAATTATCTGAAAACAGAACCGAAAGCATAAGAATCTCTCTCAGGAGGTCAGAAGGCACTTGCAGTCTTCAGAGGCAGGGGTTTTCAAACACTTGAAAAATAACTTTGCAGCTGTGCAGATGAAAGGACTCAATCCATGAGATGTAGAGCAGTACCACATTTTTCTAATTAACAAACTTAAAACATTGGAAAATTAAGATATAGATTTTGCTACTGATCACAAGACTTGGAATACAGATTTTGCTGCGAATCACATTTTTATAGAGAGTGTTAATTAGCTGTTTAAAGAAGTAGGAATACAAGATACTAAATTCACAAAAACACGTAGTGCATTTTTTTCCCATTAAGTGTACCCCTGGGCTGCTCTTTCTTTTGTCTGCTATTAAGAGGTTTTCCAATATGAGCTTGCTATTGTTACACTAGCTTTACAACTCTCTGGTGAGTTTTTCTTGGCATACTTTACAGGCCTTGTTCCTACGTTTTTCTACCTCTGATGCAACGAAGATACAGTGTGACTAATGACTTTAACAAGCACAGCTTTATTCGTAAAGTTACTGTTCATTGAATGCAAACTAATTCTGTATGCTGCTGTAAAGGAAAAAAAGGAGGCTTTTCCTCATACAACTGACGTGGCACTTTGGAAACAGTTTGGCACAAATTTAAAATTCTACGCAACAAAAACATCATGTTAGTAAGATGCAAGGTGCAAACAAAAATAATATTGAAGAAAGTTATTTAAAAGTTGTTTTCAAAATACAGAAACCCAATTGTCTGCAATTTTACTACACTGTAAATGCAGCTATAGCTGTTCCTTGTAGTGGAACAAACAATGTTGTAATCATCTGCTATTGTGAATGCATTCTAAAGCAGACTTTTTTTCACCAAATTGGATAGGACAGACAGCAGCATCCTCCCATGGGACACCACACATTAGAGGAATTAAAAATGAACAAAAAAATAAAGGGTGTTGCTAGCCAATACCACTTAACAGCAGGCTCATTTAAGACAAAATCATAAACAAGTGAAAAATACATTAGGAGTTTGCACACATGAACACATATTGCAGTGTTTTTATTTTCAGAATCCTGAATCTGCATATTGTCCATAACCCTCTGCTGCCCAGAAAGTAAACTAACTTGGAAAGGCAGCATTTTAAATTGTATTATATGTCCTTGACATTTCAATCTAAAGGACAGGGAAGTAGAACTCGTAGACCTCACTCTGTGAAAGTGTAGATTAAGAGCTGGACACAAGAAAATGATCTGTCAGGAGACAATGGCAGAACTCTCAAGAGGCTGGAGGAGAAAAAAAGGCGCAGTGATCAGAAATGATCAAATAAGACAGCTAAGGGAAGAGAAAAATGTTCATGCTGAACTGAAGATTCTCTGAATAATGTAATTAAAGTTTTTGTAAGAAATTAGTTGGTTTGCTGGCACTGCACGATGTTCCAGTGGAAAATTTTAGTACAACTATTTCAGAAAGTCTGGGAACAGAAGATATATACTCCAGATTTGTATTCAGAAGTGTGCATTTTTAAACGGTATACCTTAAACTGAAAAGATGTCGGTTTGTTGGACATGCTAGGAAAAGCTCTATGACCTTAACTGTAGATGTAGAACTGCTTACTGCAATAATCAAGTAGGGAGTTAATCAGGGGAGGTCACTGCAAGAAAGGACTTGCCCTTTCCTCTGTATAATACAAATGGCTGGATGCAGTGAGTGGTTACTTTGATTCATTGCTCTTTGTCTATTCCAGATTCAACAAGCTGCCAAGCATTTCCTTAATCAAACTAGCTGTAACTTGCTTTACTGACTTAGCTTGCATGAAGCTCATTACTACACTGACTGCTATAGGAGGCTGCAGATCAGTCCTAGTCTGGGCACATATGGGTCACACCTGCCAGCAGCTGCATTACCTTACGTCGAAACTACCCTCTAAATTTTCACCCGACCTATGATTGGGGTCATGAATAGCAATCTTCTAAGTTTATAAGAGCAATATTTAAAAATCTGTCCCTATTTTTGGGCCTTTGTCCCCATTAGTTTAGGCTTTCTCCAGATTTCTTGGGCTAAGATGAGAGGTATAACAAGACGCTGAACAGGACACCACAGTGTGACCTATGAAAACACAGTCAAACATATCACTGCAGAAATGATAAATAAACTGCTCTCACCTTTCTCAGCAATATACTGACAAGTGATTATTTAAGAGACATTACATTTTAAATCATTGGCCAGCCTTTAAAAAATACAGTCATAAGTGAACACAACAGAGACAAGTAAACTTTGGAAGCAAGATGAAACAAGAGACAAAAAGTTTACAAAATACACAAGACTTGCCTTGCCTCAAACACCTCACTCACAAACTCACCAGCAAAAAGTAGAGGTGTCCAGAGGCACGACAGGTATTACAAGACTGTAGATCTTTGCCAGAACTATTTCAGCCTGCAAACTAAGTAAAGACATAGACATCCATATTTTCTCTAGCCACTGTGGGTGGTCTCTCCCCTAGAAGTTTGCTGATATTGTGATTGTGACATCTCTCCTCTGGTCCAGTAATCAAGGAACCTGGATCCTTACCACTGACACCAGTGAGGGACGTTCACTTGGAACAAAAATAGATGAACACAGTATTTCCAGATGCAGCTCTCTCCAACAAGGACAATTTACCTTAAGAGTACACAGGGAAAACACTCAGTCCAGGGGCTGGGTTTTCCTCTCTTTCTCTCTCTCAAGGTCCCCAGTAAGACTCCCCACTGGCACAGCTGTAGAATTGGGTCCTCAGGCGAGTGTCCAAACTAAGTCCTCCACCACTCTCTCTGTGAAACCAGTGCTCTGTGTCTCTGCTCCAAGCAACTGACAAACACACACACACACAAACACACACACAAACACACAGATTTTTCTTGCAGACACACACATTTGGGAAAGACCGGCACAGATTTACTCGCTCTGCTACCCTTTGCCCAGACTATAAGGTAGTTGCTGCCACTAGACACTCCAAAGCCAGCTACTTAATGCACATGGAAGGGTATCAAATTAAATTAATACTAACAACAAATGGTAGTGTTTGACCAATGCAGCAAGGCCTCCGGGAGCAGCCACAGTGTCACCAAATAAAGATAAGTACTCACAAAGGTTAAAATATTCTCTAATAGACCAGCCACAATGAAAAGTTAAAATATATTTAATAATAAATAATAAAAGAACATGAAAATACTAAATATTTATTTACAATAAACACCAGAGTTTCATTCACAGGAAATATTAAAATAACACAGATGTACAGATTCACATAGATACAGGAAAAACAGTACTTAACTAATCTCATTGTACTTCCTGACTGATCTGAAGAATTACTACTCCCTGGTTACTTACTTCAGCAAGGCAAGATGAAGTGGGCGAGTGATCCTTCTATGTAAGGTTTCAAAAACAAACTGTTCGGAGACGTCTGTCTCATTTAGTATTAAAACAGGATTTCAGTGCTGGATTACAGAATGACATCACACACACCTGGTTATCTGACTTCTGGTTCCACATACTATCCCCTTTACTAGAAACTGAACCAGAATCTCACACATACATGTTACCGTACACACAGATAGAGCTTTGCTAATATGTGTTATAGCATCTGGAAGCCACAAAACCATTTCAACACTTCCACTCTTCCAGGGTAGCAATTAGTTCACTACTAAGGACAATACAATAGGATTCCTAGTCCTTGTTTTCACAGACATTTTGTCTCTGGCTGCAATCAGAACTGCAAGATACAACCTTTATGGTCTAAACCAGGTAATTTAATTTCAGGACATTTTAATAAAAGTTAGCTGGGATTGAGCTTAACCTCTTCTCTTCCAGTATACTCTGTTACAATATATACATTTGATCAGTTGCAACAGTACAGTCTGACATATGTGTATATTTATTTTCTGTCCAGCAGGACACACTGTTGGTACATTTATAACACAAGCAGCTTTACAAATATGGTTTTCAACAGAAGCATCTACACAAATCAGTTTGATATATGCATGACATATAATTCTTTACAAAACTCTAGCTAGCTATACTGGTATAAATTACGCATCCACTGCCCTACTTCTCCTGGCATAGCTGGCAATACCTCTCATTTACTAAGTTGTTCAGCAGTTAGCAACCTGAAAGCTTCTGACAATGAAATGTAGCATATTTTTTTAAGGTTTCTTGATGACAAATTCATTTAATTGCTATTTTCTTAATTATTTTATTAAGTTTGATTCATGATAGGTAGGCTGTGTCATGTGTTTTACTGCATTTTAAGTATAAAAGATGTGATGTCCTGATTAGAATTTTATCTAACACTGAAAAAGGACTATTTGTCTGAAAGCTTTGTTTTAATAAAAAATTTTTTTGGGTATAGCACTGTGGAACTTGCGTTTGTTTGGTGTTTTGGATTTTTCTGTTGCTGGTTCTACTTTATCATTGGTTCACTATATATATTTTCATAATACCGCTCATAGTCAGTGTTCACCAGGAAAACAGGCATTTCCTGAAATAAGTCTGAGGAAGCAGGATGAGATTAAAATGACAAAAAGCTTAACTAAGGGTAAAAATATCCCACTACAACTTTTTCAAAGTTAAACAAGAAGTTTTTTGATTGGTATACAAAAACTACCAAACACAGAGTGAACATTTTGCAAACCTGGTAAAACTTCTATTATGAAAGTTATAAAAAAAGCAAATTACCAGTCCGTCAGGTCTTAGAACCTAAAAAGTAACAGATTCAGAGATTGTGTCCTTTCTATACAACAAAGTTCAGTCAGTAAAACATGACAGAATTCTCCATTAAGATAATGGCAATAGATATGACAAGATTTACAGTACAGCTCTCAAAAACTTTGGATAACTATATTACACAGAAACTGATTAATACAACTAAAAAGCCTCAGGGATACAGAAGATGATGTTGAACCCGATGTGTATACCTTAGGGTGGCAAAAGATACTGGCAGATTGAGCAGGGTCGCATAGAGGGAAGGTGCCACAGCAGCATTGAGAAATGCGATGGTGTCAGTTCTTTTTAACATTTGTGACATGGCAGTATATGAAAGTAGATATGGGTGGCAGATAGTACTTATTGAAACAGCACAGAAAACAATGCAGTAGCACACACAGCTGAAATGGACAGACTGATGAGAAGCTAACAAAGTCTAAACAGTGGCTGAGGTTTCATTTCTAAGAAATGCAACATACACATTAGACTATCTGTGCTATGCTATATGCATATTGTTAAAATCCCATCACTCCTGTCTTGGCAGACTATTGAAATGAAACATTTCCAAAGCATTCCCAAGTTTGCATCCAACTTTTTTTGGACAGAGAGACACAAATATTTTTGTTCTTGGCCTCCACTTACCAGCTCTGTATGCAGCTGTATGCAGCATATGCTAGCATGAAAGGCAAAATGGTCAGTGAGAATGCGTTGTCTCATGCATGGCTATATGGAGGTTTGTTGACCTGAGAAGAAATATCCACCCAAATGTCAAGCTTTTTTGTCACTAAATTATTTTCCTTTCCTTTTACTCTAACCCCAAAGTGCAATATAAAAAGAAAATGTTTTACAGATCACTGTTATTTTCTTCCTAAAGCTTTTTTTCTGCAGTTTTTATATACATTATCTTATTTTTAAGATCTCATGTTCTTTCCTTCTGGTATTTGTCAGTGTCACAGTTATGGGTACAGCCTCATGATCCATGGTGCTGTAGCCAAATTAATATGTGATGTATTGGGTAGAATGAAAGGGTGATTGGCCTTAAGAATATATGGCACACATGTGCACAGCTTCATAAGGAAGGGTCAATACTGCTTTTCTAGTGACAGCACACCCTTCTTGTTTTTTATTATAACACTGCCACTAATCGACCAGCCTAGCACACCACAAACACAATTACTCTCCACTTTTAATATAAGCCAATTTATCAAAATCACTTGGTAGCTATGGCTGCAACAATCACTTTTGAAGACGTAGATGCCAACAGTTAATAACTAACCACTTCTATGCACATGCCTTCACCATAATAAATGGAACACTGGCTTCAAGCTGTTAAATAATGATTCATTACTTAATTAAAATTAGGCAATGCACTTTGAAAATTAAGTACACAATTTCAAACAGGAGTACAAAATAAAAATTCTGAACAGAAAGATGGCAGTCAGAAAAATACTAGTTATCAGGTATCTGGTCTTGGTACTACCATTAGTGGAAGATTTGTTGGAATATACCTACCACTAGCTTTTAAGGGCATTTAGCAACTATAGAAAACCTGCAGGTAATGAAATCCTGAGGTATCTAAAATGCTTGCTGAATAACCTTGATGAAGTAAGACAAAAACTAATTGAACTCACAATAATTGATTTTTGAACATAAGAATCTCAGGTACTTTATTCCCTGCTTAATTCAAATGAAAGAATCCTGTTTGCCCAGTCACTCAGCCGTGTAGGTTGTTGCAGTCCATTTGTAGCAATTGGCTTTGAAAGGGCTTAGGAAAAAAAGAGCTTTTTTGTGCGTCTCTGAAATCAGTTCCAAAGTTCTAATATTTTTTAAAAAAAAAACAACCTTGTGATTTTTATACAGCTTTAAACATTCTGCATTTGTCAATTTTACACATCCTTTCTATACCTTTGTGGCATCTCCATTGAAACAAAAATAATTGCAAATTTTATACATCACTTAATCACATTATCTAGGATCTCATGTAGGCAGTTTGAATGAAGTAGGGGTGTTGATATCTTAGGCTTGTATGACTTACTAATTCTAGTTACAACTACAATATCTTTTAAACCTAGGTACAGTATGCAAACCAGTCTTTTATGTACAAGAGTTATCAATCACAGATGATCATCTTCCCATCTCATGTAGAAAATGTGGCTTGGAACAACAATTCTAATGCTGAATAAAAAGCACTACAACAGTTTCTCTATCAAAGTTTAATGTTCAAATGAGCCTTAAATGCCATGTAAGAAATGTCTACTAATATAAGTCAAAGAATTATCACCATCATTTTCTACATGATGTGTCCCTGCAAGGATCATGTTGGTAGCAAGCTAAGAAGGGTAGCCAAGACTTCCTTATCCTCAACAGCAGCATCCAGATCATGCTGTGGGATCTCTAGGCATTTTCATGTAATCTGGGAGATATAACTCCACAAACATATCCTGGGTCTGCCCTGGACCTCCAGGCTATGAGCTCTTCAAGGTATGCCTACCACGGGAGAATCCTAAGTGAAAAGGACACCACCCGGAATAGTGACCGATATAGCTATAGAATGTCCGAATGTGGAAGGTGTAATATGTGTAGATACTTTAACAATGGTCCTTATGTTAGTGTTGAAAATTATAATAAGACTATAAGTTGTCCAGGTCAAATTGTAATATAGCAGACAGTGTAGACATAATACAGTAGACATGGTGTACTTGGTGACTAGTGTGTTATGTACTGCCTTCTATGCTGGAAAAACAAAGACTGACAAAATTTTAGGAACATTTACAAGACATTAAGGAAAGGAGAACTACAAATGCATTGTATAGGTACTTGGGAGTATGTATGACTTTTAAAAAAATATGTGCTTTTATTATTACTGATAAGGTGGCTCCGAATTTGAGAGGGGGAGACTTTGAACGTCTGTTGGAATACAAAGAGTTGTGCTGGCAAATTTGGTTAGATGTCAACAACACACCAGGGTTGAATGCCAGCATTTCTGTTCAAAGCGAGTTAAAAATAAGATCTTATGATATATAAGTGAAGGTTTAATTAGTGAAATGTATATACACTTTAAGGTGCTACACTTTTAAAATACTTCTTTAAATAGACATTTATACATGTTTATGATAAAACAGGATGTCCTTTTTATAAGTTATTTCGGGTGCTTATTTATTTTACATTTGTTGACTGGGAGAGTCCGACTGAGCAAAAAATTAGCTCTTTTTTAGTGGAGGCCCGGGGAGAAAAGCTCCAAAAATATTGTACAATTACAATTTAAAAATATAACAGATGCAAATATACAAACAAAAAATAAAATTACAAAGCATATTCTGAGGATCTAGTATGAGGAAGATTAGATAATTATTATGTCTTTTATATCATACTCAATAGCATGTTGGGAATATGAGAAGAGATTGAAATATACAATCATAAGGAAATAGTTAAATAAAAACATTTTTGTTTATGGATATGAGTTTAGAGGAGGTATTAGCAAAGAGAAGAGTTTGAATAAAGGATAGTACATTTTAATTAAGTAGGGCTGACAGACTAAAGGAAGATAGGGAAGTGGATACAAGCGGAGGGTTTAAGGTGATGGAATGGAAAAGTGTTAGCTGGTAGGTAGCAGTAGGGATGGGGAAATGGTTTATGTTGGGTGTAAACAGAGACAGGGCCAGAGAGTTTTTAAGTGTTCTTTAGCAGCAGCTTTGAATTGTTTTGGTTGATTTAGGAGTCTAATATGGAGAGGTAGTTTGTTCCAGGCTATGGTAGGATGATAGTTGTATACATTGCATCCTATATTAGTCCCAGGTTTATAGATAAGTAGTAGTTCTTGATCTGAGCTTCAAAGTGATCGTATTGGAGAGTAGTGGGATATGTAGGAAGATAAGTTAGGGCAGTAGTTAGGTTGGTATAATATAGAGTGAATAATTTGGAGCTGGGAAAGAAGCAGGTTAGGAAGTCCTAGACAGTTTAGTTGCTGAAGTGAGACACAGTGATGGGTTTTGTAGGTATGTTGAGCAGAGAATCTGGCTACTTTGTTGTATGTGGAGTTAAGTTTTTCTAGGAGAGTAGAGTTTAGATTTGTGAGTACTTGTGAGCCATATAGTAGAGTAGGTAGGAGATAAGTATGGGATAGGGTTACTTTGGCTTTAGAAGTTAGAAACTTTCTATTTCTGTATAAAAGGCCTAGTTTCTAGTGGGTATTCCTAATACAGTTGTTTATGTGCAAGTCATATTTGAGTTGATAATCTATGGTGATGCCAAGGAGTTTGGTTTTAGTTTCTGGGACAATTGGAGTCTTATTTAGAGACAGTATAGAGAAGTTAGTTTTGAGATGGTTAAGGGATTTAGGAAGAAAGAGTAAAAGTTTTGTTTTGTTGGGGTTCAGAATTAATTGGTTGTTGGTAAGCCAGGTTTCTACAAATGTAAAGGCTTCTTGAGTAGTAGAGAGGACACCAGAGGGAGAGTCAGAGATTGTAATCACAGTAGAGTCATCTGCATATTGTACAAGTGATGACTCAGAGAAAGAGGTATAGAGTAGACTGGTAAAGATATTAAATAGCAATGGACCCAGTATGGATCCTTGAGGAACTCCCATTTTTACTGGGAGGGGGGAGAGAGTGCAGAGAGCCATTTCACTGATTGTAGTCGATCAGAGAGATAGCTAGAGAACCAGGAGACTGTAGCAGAGGAGAAACTGAGGTTAGTTTAGCCAGAAGTAGAGAATGTGAGACGGAATCAAAAGCCTTAGAAAGGTCTAGAAATAAGCAGGATACAAGTTTGTTATTGTCACGAGCCAGTGAGATAGTATTATTAAAGGAGATAAGGGCAGTGGTTGTGCTATGTTTTGGCCTGAATCCATGCTGAGTGGGTGTAAGTAGGTTTTCCAGTGTTATGTATTCCAGAGTTTGCTTATGGATTAAAATTACTTATGTAAGAGTTAAGGAAATTTTTCATTGTTTGATTAAAATTTTGTGGACAGATATTGTTAGATGATTTGTTTTTAAAAATGTTTACATGAAATTAATGTATACCATGAGATTTTTATTTTAGCAGTTCATTTACCTGGAAGTGACAATACTCTGACATCTGCGTATGAATATGCATTAATTGGTTTAATTTGATTGGTGTTTTTAGTGTGTAGTTAGCTGCTGTTTTTTTTACCATGTATTTAGTCCAGTTTAAGGTAAAAGGGACAAAAGCGCTTAGTATACTTTGGCTGGCTGTGTCCTAAAATAAAAAAAATATATTTTTAATCTGGCTATCTCGCCTGGTATTCCTCCAGCCACACATTACATTGGTTCTTAAGTCTTTGATGCTGCTATTGTTTTGTCTTTGATACAGAATATTATATTCATAAAGTAGCATAAAGTATTTTAAGAACTAAGCCAACACAGGAATGGAGGAAGATTCTGCAGATAGGGATTACTACAATTAGGGGAATAAACAAATAGGTAAGAGGGGGCTGGAATTTATTGAAGGAAACTGCAAAGGAACCAAGATATTGGCAACAAATAATGAGAAGGAAATGTAATAGAATGGTAAGAGGCCACGAAGACTTTCTGGACCGCAGGCTAGAGACTGCCTTCTCTAACAGAGGTCAATATCAGAATATAGGCAAATAGAAAGGGATAGGAGAATCCTAAGTGAAATACCTACATTGGTAGAGTTTTTAGTTGAATCTAGGAGAGAACTTGCTGGAAAATTAGGGATAATTAGTAGGGCATATAAAATAATGGATGATAACTATAGAAATCAAAAACAGGAGGTTAGAAAAGGCTGTGACGAGATATTGGATAAGCAATTCACAAAAACAATGGGAGGACATATGCATGGCTCCCAGATATACAAAAAAGTCTAGAAGGTTTCGGACTTTTGCCTGGAAGTGTTTGCATAGGTATTTTTATACCCCAATCAGACTGCAAAGAATTTTTCCTCAAGTAGATGGTAAATGTTGGAGGTATAGGGAAGAAAGAGGTAATTGGGAACATGTTTTGGGGGTTTAATGAGTTGGCAAACTTCAAAAATTCCCTACAATCAGAAATACTGGCAGAACAAATGGGTGTAGCTAAGGAAAAGATTTTTTGAGATACAGGATCTGAATTGTCTAGACATAGTAAGGCCTTGTTAAGTTTAATTCTGGTGGCTGCCAAAAAAGCAATTACTAGAAAATGGAAATCAAAGTCAAAACCAACTGTATTTAAACTAATGAGTACTGTAACAGACATAAAAGAACTGAACTGAGATCTTTATAAAAGAGTAGAAACAAGTTACATAGAAAAAAAATGGAAATTGTGAGAACAATACACTGCAGAAAATGTTTTGAAAGAGGAACAAGCAGGAAATGACCAACTTATGTAATGTCAGATTGATTACATTGTACAGAAAATATATGATGTATAGTACTTCTAACTGTGAACATGTTAATATGGTTTGTTTTCTTTTATATAAATGTAAGTTTGCCTTAGTCTTAAGTGATAATTCAATAAAGGTGTTTAAAAAAAGATTTTGTACTTTCGTCCCTTCTCTTTTCCTGTTAAGCCTCATCACATTCCCTACGCCTTCCACAAATGTGTGGGTTACGCTCTTTATAATAAAGTTACTTATACAAAACAGAGCATAATTGTGTTGTACTGATTAATTTTGTGAAATCTTGGTAGATTTCAGTTTGTATATGCTTTTACATTTTTTTAATTGCAATACACCGTACTTCCCCACAGAGACATCCATTTATAAGCATCGTTATTTACCCCCAGTAATTACTTTTATGCACACTATGGATTGCTAGCATGCTACTGTCACATATTGCATATGACAGTATGCCAATGTATTAGTTTGGTGTTAGGAACTTATTTCCACGTTGCTCTGATAAAGGGCTGTCCTTTAAAAGTGCATGTCTTCATCAACTGACATACAGTAACAGACACCTGTCTCTGACCGATTTCTGGGTAACAGGAGAACACTAAACTCTTTCAGTGTTCCTTGGCTGAAGTTTCCCCTTGGCATCACTGATTTGTAAACTGTTGGCAACCTACCTGTTTCCCACTGCATTGGGAACTCAAAGCTTTACTGTGAACTGTGCTGGCTCTGTGCAGCACACAGTCACCAAAATGCTCAAGAAGGAAATAAAAATAAAAGTACTGTACAATACCTAGCAATGTATATACCGCACAAAGCAATCCATAACATATAACTGTGCCCATCTGAGGGACAGTACACAGTGCATAACTACAGTCATGTACATACACAGTTGCAACATCATGGGTCTGCAGACATATGAAAATGCTGTTATAGACACATTGATGTTGCAGCAGTGATGTCTAGAGTAACAGGCAGACAGTAGTGACATTATGCATGCTACTCCAACACGTTCACATAGCAATCTGCCTGGCATACCTTCAGCAGTCTGACATGCCACATCTACCTCCCTACTTACCCTTGGATGACTAGGTTATGTCCCACCATGCCAGTGACATCTTTTTGGAAGAGGCCTGAGGTCCAGATGCAGGTAATGTCACAACTTACAATGAACTTTACTATGCAAGGCACTCACTGTGACTTTCCTTTACTGAATTGCACCAGCATACTGAAAGCTAATCATAGGTTTATCTCTATGAATCACAAACCCAGTGCCTGTGTAAGACACATCATTCATTACTGGAGGAACACAGCAGGGTTGTAATTATATGCTACTTTTGTTTTTCTCTGAGGCAATGCTGTACAATGATGCAAACATCATTATGCATTAAGGTCACCCCACTGGCATACAGATACCAGCTGTTCCACTCATTCTCCAGTTATGTCATCCTGTCCTGTTAAGCCCTACTGCCCATGCTTGCAGTCCAGGATGGCTAGTCACTGGTGTATGGATGCTTAAGTCTTAGCACAGAGTTCTATTCTCAGCATTGCACTTTTCTACATTCTGCAATTACGTACGAATATGGCTCTTGTAGTTGCTCCCAAATTTATTCACTGAATACTGTTCCATGACACATCTTACATTCCTCAGCATCTGCACTTAGAGTCATGAATGCTAACAGCAGCCCTTGGTTTAATACAGAACTAAAATCCCTTTATAAATTACAGGGAATGGAAATCTCTTTATTGTAAACAAACCAACAGACTACCTTGTCCCACCCCTACATAGTGATGGCTAATGAGTTCCCACCAGTGGGAGCTCACACAGCATTGGATCCCATCGTCATTATAATATGGTAATGAACACCAGGCTGCCATTGTGACAACTGACTGCAAATTCATTATGAATCACAGTCTGTCAGGACATTGGATCACAGTGCACTACAGTAAGGTAGCCCAACAATGTGCAATATGTCTTACCAAGTAGCAGGGCACAGCAGATGAACTGAATCATGAAATTCTACCACACAAGGTCATTTTAGGTTTTGCTTCAAAAAAAAAGGAAGATGCAAGATACAAGTCTTCCTTCTTTAAATTATTGTTGCTACTAGTATGTTGGTAATGTTATGTGGTTTTCTGCGTACTTGACATCTTCAAAAATCACATGTGATGACGGGGATTCAGAAAATTTTGGGAAAGGGTAACTGAAGCCTGAAAATAGGGACATACCTCTAAAAATAGGGACATCTTAAACCAGGCACAAAATAGGAATGCTCCCCAAAACAGTAAGAGTTGAAAGATCTATATCAGCCTCCTCCCATCCAGTTGTTCACATCACTGGGGTTAGTGTCAGCTGTGATGGGTCATCATTCAGACAATCAGCAGATGTGGCTTGATGTTTTTTCTTTAGCCCTGCCTCCTTATGTGTATGCCTGCCTAAGTAGCCAAATGGGGCCATGCAATGGACTGACTGCACATGTCATCCCTCACTTCTACCAGGGATATTGCCAGCAAGCAGTCCTGCCCCCTTCCTTGAAGCAAAGGAAATGGTTTTCCCAGTTTCCATTAGGGGAATCACACTTCTCCACGCACCCTCCTGAGCACACTCAAAGTACAGTTTTGTACCTACCATAAATGTAGATGTTCGAGGATTCCCTTGCTGCAGTCCTGACTATTGGGTATAGTCCGCGTCCCAGTCGGCCCGAATACCAGAGTATAAGGCTGACGTCGGTCATGGCGCCTTAGACTGACGCCATTACGTCAGGGTACTAATGCGCATGACCGACTTCATTTCCTCAGTCTTTTCTTGCCCCAGATGTCAGAAGACCCAAAAAGACAAGACCCAAAAACAACCTGCACCAATAAACATGTACAATATATACAAAAATATAAGCATGTAAAGGCACCTACACAACCACCCTGAAACACAGAGGGAAGGAGGGAGGTTGGACTGCAGCAAGGAATCCTCGAACATCTACATTTATGGTAGGTACAAAACTGTACTATGTCCTTCGCCTTCCCTTGCTGCAGTCCTGACTATTGGGTAGAATCCCAAAGCAGAGGTAAGGGAGGCTGGCAAATTATAAAGTAGCAGGAGCTGACAACATGCCTTGTAAAACAGCTGTGGCAAAACCAGCTCTAGACTTAGAGTATATAGGCAGGTGATAATGCCTAGAGAAAGTATGCACTGAACTCCAAGTAGCTGCTTCCAGAATATCCTTAGTTGCCACCCCCCTTAGAAATGCTGTTGAAGTGGCAGTAGCCCTAGTGGAATGAGGCCTAATCCCAGCTGGAACCTCTTTGCCATGATGGGAATAACAAAATGCAATGCAAAAGCCAATCCACCTAGAAATAGTTTGTTTTGACACAGGTTTGCCCTGTGAACTTAAAGCAAAAGAAACAAGTAACTGCTGAGACTGCCTAAAATCTTTAGTCCTGCTCAAATAATAGCAATTGCCTGTGTACATCTAAAGTGTGCAAAATCTTTTCCCCTTTATTTTGAGGATCTGCAAAAACGTAGGCAAATGAATAGTTTGGTTTAAAGCCACACTAGAAACCACCTTAGGCATAAAGGAAGGATTAGTACGCAATGATACCCTGTCCTTATGGAAAATCAAAAAGGGCTCTACTGCCATAAGGGCCTGCAACTCAGACACCCTTCTTGCAGAAGTAATAGCCAACAAAAAAGCAGTCTTCCATGACAAATATTTCAATTCAGCAGTAGCTGCAGGCTCAAAAGGTTGTAGAGTAAGTTTTTCCAACACAAAATTGAGATCCCAAGCAGGAGTAGGAGCTCTACGTGGGGGTCTTATATTCTTTGCCCCTCTAAGAAACTGCTTGAACAAAGGATGCGAAAACAAAGGTGAGTCACAATCATAGTGAGCTGAAATTGCTGCAGCATGAATCTTTATGGAAGAGAAAGACAAACCTTTGTCCAATAATTCAGTAAGATATTGAAGAGCCACACTCAAATTAGGCTCTGAAATCTCCAAATTCTTTGCTGTACTCCAAAATAAAAATCTCTTCCATTTTTCATGCGTACACTCTCCTAGTACTAGGCCTTCTAGCTTCCATAATCACATTTAAAACTTGTTGAGGAAGCTGAGACCTACCATGCTTCAACACAGAATATGCCAAGCTGTGAGATGAAGAGATTGAAGCTTGACATTGAGCAGATGACCGTCCTTCTGAGATAACAGATGAGGAATCAGAGGTAAAGGCCATGGAGGCTTCTTTACAAGACTCCTTAGAAGTGGGTACCAGTGTTGCCGAGGCCAATCTGGAGCTATCAAAATCATCCTTGGCCTGTCCTGTCTGACCTTTAGTAATACCTTTGGAAGAAGAGGTAGAGGTGGAAAGGCATAGACATGAAGGTTTTTCCAACTGAAAGACAGAGCATCCACTTTCCAAGCTGTGTGATGAAACCCCTTTGTGCAATACTTGGGCAGCTGGTGGTTTAGTGGAGAAGCGAACAGATCTATGTCTGGAGTTCCCCATGACACTGTCAATTTCTGAAATACATGAAGATCCAGTTTCCACTCGTGGGGATCCATGATTTGTCTGCTTAATACATCTGCTAGGGAGTTCTGTGCTCCTGGCAGAAACCTTGCCTGAAGAGTCAGTTGCAGTAACGCAGTCTCCCATAAAATCATTGCTTGCCTGCATAGAGGATAAGAATGTGTTCCCCCTTGCTTGTTGATGTACCACATGACAGTTGTGTTGTCTGTCAGAATCAACACCTGCCCTGGAAGAAGTAACTCCTTGAACGCCATCAATGCAAACTGGACTGCTAACATCTCCTTCATGTTGATATGTAGATGCTGTAGTCTGGCAGGCCACTTGTCTTGTATCCACTTTCCATTTAGATGAGCTCCCCAAGCAGTGTCCGAGGCATCTGTCGTTAAAATCTGACTCGCCTCTGGCCAGGTCACAGAGTCCCTTGTTTAGGTGACATTCCTGAGCCCACCACAAGAATTCCTTTTGAAGGCAAGGTATTATTTGAATGACAGTGTCCAAATCTTGGCAGTGCTGTGTCCATACATTTTTGAGATACCATTGCAGCTTCCTCATATGCAGTTTGGCATTGGGAAGCACCAGAATACAAGATGCCATGAACCCTAATGCTTGAAGGACTGTCCTTGCAGTCAGCACGGACTGATGAGATAGTTGGTGGAAGTAAAGTGACAGACTCTTTTGTTTGTCCGGGGTTAAAAAGGCCATCTGGGCTGCTGTATTCAGTCTCACACCCAGAAAGCACATGTCTTGAGAGGGTACTAGACTGGACTTTATTTCGTTCACAGAATACCCTAGGCATCTTACATCATGACCCTTTTTTCCCAGAGGGGTTTTAAAGGGGGGTTCCCTTTTTTTGGGGAAAACCAGAATAGGGTTTTTGTTCCCCCGGTAAGGAAGAATTTTGAAGCCTTGAACCTGAATAAAGCCCCCTGGATACAGAATATTATATTCATAAAGTAGCAGAAAGTATTTTAAGAACTAAGCCAACACAGGAATGGAGGAAGATTCTGCAGATAGGGATTACTACAATTAGGGGTATAGACAATAGGTAAGAGGGGGCTGGAATTTATGAAGGAAACTGCAAAGGAACCAAGATATTGGCAACAAATAATGAGAAGGAAAGGTAATAGAATGGTAAGAGGCTACGAAGACTTTCTGGACCGCAGGCTAGAGGCTGCCTTCTCTAACAGAGGTCAATATCAGAATATAGGCAAATAGAAAGGGATAGGAGAATCCTAAGTGAAATACCTACATTGGTAGAGTTTTTAGTTGAATCTAGGAGAGAACTTGCTGGAAAAAAGGGATAATTAGTAGGGCATATAAAATAATGGATGATAACTATAGAAATCAAAAACAGGAGGTTAGAAAAAGCTGTGACAAGATATTGGATAAGCAATTCACAAAAACAATGGGAGGACATATGTATGGCTCCCAGATATACAAAAAAGTCTAGAAGGTTTCGGACTTTTGCCTGGAAGTGTTTGCATAGGTGTTTTATACCCCAATCAGACTGCAAAGAATTTTTCCTCAAGCAGATGGTAAATGTTGGAGGTATAGGGAAGAAAGAGGGAACTGGAAACACATGTTTTGGGGGTTTAATGAGTTGGCAAACTTTAAAAATTCCCTACAGAGTACCCCATCAGAAATACTGGCAGAACAAATGGGTGTAGCTAAGGAAAAGATTTTTTGAGCCAAGATACAGGATCTGAATTAAATAACCACTATCCAAAAGCAAATTATTCTGAAACCACACAAAAGACCAGTGAAAACAGCTCTACTTTCCAAAATAAGAATTTAATAAAAACCTTTTAGTTGTCTCTCCTCTCCTAGCGCCTCGGCTGCAAGCCTTTACAGAGTAAAAAAGTGAAGCTCACTCACACAGTCCTTTTATACAGCTGCCATATCAATTAACAATTCATTACATAATAAAATCAGTTCCTAATTGTTAAGCTAACAATTAACCCATGAAATTCTGCCAGGATCTGAATTGTCTAGACATAGTAAGGCCTTGTTAAGTTTAATTCTGGTGGCTGCCAAAAAAGCAATTACTAAAAAATGGAAATCAAAGTCAAAACCAACTGTATTTAAACTAATGAGTACTGTAACAGACATAAAAGAACTGAACTGAGATCTTTATGAAAGAGTAGAAACAAGTTACATAGAAAAAAATGGAAATTGTGAGAACAATACACTGCAGAAAATGTTTTGAAAGAGGAACGAGCAGGAAATGACCAACTTATGTAATGTCAGATTGATTATATTGTACAGAAAATATATGATGTATAGTACTTCTAACTGTGAACATGTTAATATGGTTTGTTTTCTTTTATATAAATATTAGTTTGCCTTAGTCTTAAGTGATAATTCAATAAAGATGTTTAAAAAAAGATTTTGTCCTTTCGTCCCTTCTCTTTTCCTGTTAAGCCTCATCACATTCCCTACGCCTTCCACAAATGTGTGGGTTACGCTCTTTATAATAAAGTTACTTATACAAAACAGAGCATAATTGTGTTGTACTGATTCATTTTGTGAAATCTTGGTAGATTTCAGTTTGTATATGCTTTTACATTTTTTTAATTGCAATACACCGTACTTCCCCACAGAGACATCCATTTATAAGCATCGTTATTTACCCCCAGTAATTACTTTTATGCACACTATGGATTGCTAGCATGCTACTGTCACATATTGCATATGACAGTATACCAATGTATTAGTTTGGTGTTAGGAACTTATTTCCGCGTTGCTCTGATAAAGGGCTGTCCTTTAAAAGTGCATGTCTTCATTAACTGACATACAGTAACAGACACCTGTCTCTGACTGATTTCTGGGTAACAGGAGAACACTAAATTCTTTCAGTGTTCCTTGGCTGAAGTTTCCACTTGGCATCACGGATTTGTAAACTGTTGGCAACCTACCTGTTTCCCACTGCATTGGGAACTCAAAGCTTTACTGTGAACTGTGCTGGCTCTGTGCAGCACACAGTCACCAAAATGCTCAAGAAGGAAATAAAAATAAAAGTACTATACAATACCTAGCAATGTATATACCGCACAAAGCAATCCATAACATATAACTGTGCCCATCTGAGGGACAGTACACAGTGCATAACTACAGTCATGTACATACACAGTTGCAACATCATGGGTCTGCAGACATATGAAAATGATGTTATAGACACATTGATGTTGCAGCAGTGATGTCTAGAGTAACAGGCAGACAGTAGTGACATTATCCATGCTACTCCAACACGTTCACATAGCAATCTGCCTGGCATACCTTCAGCAGTCTGACATGCCACATCTACCTCCCTACTTACCCTTGGATGACTAGGTTATGTCCCACCATGCCAGTGACATCTTTTTGGAAGAGACCTGAGGTCCAGATACAGGTAATGTCACAACTTACAATGAACTTTACTATGCAAGGCACTCACTGTGACTTTCCTTTACTGAATTCCACCAGCATACTGAAAGCTAATCATAGGTTTATCTCTATGAATCACAAACCCAGTGCCTGTGTAAGACACATCATTCATTACTGGAGGAACACAGCAGGGTTGTAATTATATACTACTTTTGTTTTTCTCTGTGGCAATGCTGTACAATGATGCAAACATCATTATGCATTAAGGTCACCCCACTGGCATACAGATACCAGCTGTTCCACTCATTCTCCAGTTATGTCATCCTGTCCTGTTAAGCCCTACTGCCCATGTTTGCAGTCCAGGATGGCTAGTCACTGGTGTATGGATGCTTAAGTCTTAGCACAGAGTTCTATTCTCAGCATTGCACTTTTCTACATTCTGCAATTACGCATTTAATATGGCTCTTGTAGTTGCTCCCAAATTTATTCACTGAATACTGTTCCATGACACATCTTACATTCCTCAGCATCTGCACTTAGAGTCATGAATGCTAACAGCAGCCCTTGGTTTAATACAGAACTAAAATCCTTTTATAAATTACAGGGAATGGAAATCTCTTTATTGTAAACAAACCAACAGACTACCTTGTCCCACCCCTACATAGTGATGGCTAATGAGTTCCCACCAGTGGGAGCTCACACAGCATTGGATCCCATCATCATTATAATATGGTAATGAACACCAGGCTGCCATTGTGACAACTGACAGCAAATTCATTATGAATCACAGTCTGTCAGGACATTGGACCACAGTGCACTACAGTAAGGTAGCCCAACAATGTGCAATATGTCTTACCAAGTAGCAGGGCACAGCAGATGAACTGAATCATGAAATTCTACCACACAAGGTCATTTTAAGTTTTGCTTCAGAAAAAAGGAAGATGTAAGATACAAGTCTTCCTTCTTTAAATTATTGTTGCTACTAGTATGTTGGCAATGTTATGTGGTTTTTTGCGTACTTGACATCTTCAAAAATCACATGTGATGACGGGGATTCAGAAATTTTTGGGAAAGGGTAACTGAAGCCTGAAAATAGGGACATACCTCTAAAAATAGGGACATCTTAAACCAGGCACAAAATAGGAATGCTCCCCAAAACAGTAAGAGTTGAAAGATCTATATCAGCCTCCTCCCATCCAGTTGTTCACATCACTGGGGTTAGTGTCAGCTGTGATGGGTCATCATTCAGACAACCAGCAGGTGGGGCTTGATGTTTTTTCTTTAGCCCTGCCTCCTTATGTGCATGCCTGCCTAAGTAGCCAAATGGGGCCATGCAATGGACTGACTGCACATGTCATCCCTCACTTCTACCAGGGATATTGCCAGCAAGCAGTCCTGCCCCCTTCCTTGAAGCAAAGGAAATGGTTTTCCCAGTTTCCATTAGGGGAATCACACTTCTCCACGCACCCTCCTGAGCACACTCAACCCTCCCTCCAAGACGAATTTGGGCCAAACGGCTTCACTGTTGGGGCTGTTAACTGAAGCCCAGCTGAATGGGTCACAAAAAGGGTTCCACTCCCCAGTGGCATGGAACCAAGCACTTATGTCATATTTTTAGACTTATTGTCTTCCTTTTGACTATACTTAACACCCTCCAAATGACTTTAGATCAGTTACTGCTGTGAGTGCTGGGCAGACAGAGTTGGATGGTGGAAGGTATAAGTGAATGGCCAAAGGTGCTCCTTCCATCTGTTGCACTGCAGAAATCCAGCAGTAGTCATTGACTGAAAATCCAACATTATGGACTAAGAGATGCATGCTAACCAAGCTGCACTTGCACCGTAACTGTTAATAATCCCTGCCTTGAAGCACACACAAGTCATAGAGGTGGCACTGTCAGATCATTAAATGCCAGGCTACCAAAGGGATGCATAGTCTAGGAACACAAAAATGCTACCCCTGAATACCTGGATGACAGCACTCCCTCTGCAAGGCAACTGCACAGCACTAGCCACCTACAGGAATAGGCTGAAATGCTAACTTCCTCTTGGGAATGTGAGCCTTCCAATAGGTTCATAGGTAGGTACTAGGCTATCTGCCCGAGGACATTTATAAGCCTAGCCAGAGTGTGTCGGTTGCCACCCCATTGATTAACTGAGCCTCTGTCAAGAAGAGCCAATGAAGTGATCCCAGGGGTGTATTTTCTGTTATTCATCCACTCAAGGTTTCTCTTGAAGAGTGTTAGTGAGGGGCTCTGCCTAATGTAGTTAGGAATTTTGTTCCAAAGCATGGAGAGTCTCCATGACATAAATCTATCCCTCCAGCATGTTCTATTTATTGTTGTGGCAAGGTTTAGCTCACTAGAGTGAGTGGCTCGCAGTGACTTGGATTTCTTTAGTTGGAGCATGTCCATCAGTTCTGAGTTGGACATGGCTTTGTAAGTCAGGCAGAGATCACCTCTGAGTAAGCGATATTCCACTGATTACAGTCGGAGTTTTTCCAGTCGGGCTGCATAGGACATATGTTTGAGGCCATTAATCCTCTTGGTGAAGTACTTTTGTGGTCTTTCCAGCTGTTGGAAGTGTCTTGTGAGGTACATCCCAAATGGGGCATTGTACTCTATGATGGGTCTGATGAATGAATGGTAGAGGGGCACTATTAACCTCTTTATTTCTAGATGCGAACCCTTTAGTAATTATGGGCTACATAGAAGGATTTCCTAACTACTTTGGCAATATGATAGTAATCTCTCCTTTGACAATCTACCTGGGTCCCCAGATCTCTTATTACCTCTTTTGTATTAAGGGGGCTGCCACCTATGTGGTAATTCATGGGTGTTTTGTTTTTCCCAAAAGGGATGACTATGCATTTTTTGGCATTTAGCTTGAGACCATGACTTTGACACCAGGTGTCCGTCTCAGTAAGGCCCTTTTGGAGAATGTCCATGTCAGCCGGAGAGTCAATTATAGCTCCCAGTTGTAGTCATCGGCGAACTTGGTAAGCCATACTCCTCCTGTGTTTGCCTGTACTTCTGAGAAGTATATGCCGAACAGTAGGGGTCTGAGGACTGAGCCTTGTGGGACACCACTTGTGACTGGTTTAGAGTCGGACCTGGAGCCCACTATTCTTACCTTGTAAGTTCTGTCTGTAAGCTAGTTGGCAACCTATCTTGTGCTTAGAGGTTTATTTTCAGGCTGGTGAGTTTTTCTATAATTCCAGAGTGGGGAATGGTGTCAAAAGCCTTGGCAAGGTCAAGGTAGGCTGTGTGAACCACCTTCCCCTCATCTATGGCCTTGGTGATCGTCTCGAAGAAGTCAACCAGGTTTAGTAGACATGATCTGCCCTTAAAGCCAAACTGGGTTGGGCAAGTGTTTGGAGGTTCCCAATGTCTTTGTTAATGAATTCCATGATGATGCGCTCCATAGCCTTACAGACCAGGCTCATCAGGCTTATGTGGCGATAGTTACCAGGGTCAGTTGTGGCCCCTCCTTTGTGGAGTGGAATAACCATTGCTGTGCACCATTCTTTGGGCACGCAGCC